>NC_092521.1:35324147-35627584 GCF_037038585.1 Patagioenas fasciata | reverse complement strand
GAGAAGCAGAAACCAAGAGAAGAGGGCACTCACAAAAACATCCCAGCCCCAGCACGGACAGCACTGAATTCCCCTTGTTTTTTGGGGTCCAGAACGTGACCCTCAGCAATGTGTAACAGCCAGCTGGCAGAAACTGTGGAAATCTGACCTTTGGCATTCTTTCCACCACTGAAGTTAATGTTTGTATGACAAAGCATGCTATTAAGGAGGCCATTTCTCGAACCTTCATACCTGGATACCACACAATATATATCAGAGTCCCCAGGGTTCACTCATCCTAGTGTAACTGAATTTCCAAGTGTCTAAGACTCATCCCATTGCCTTGATGAGAAATTTGTCCCTCATGGAGTTTCTGCTAATTCAGGAGGGCATAAAGTCCTATTCAGATCCCCAGGAGAATTTCACTAGTGAAAGTTCAATATGTGTGTGATAAATCAGAAGAGCCAACAGATATCTTTGCCATGTAGTTAAGAGGAGATCTGCAGAAACAGGTGGGGAGAACAGAACCTTTAGGTAAATGCAGTCCTTTCTCTAGGTGGACATACCGTTTCACAGGAACTCTTTTTAAAAGCTGTGCAAACAGAAGATACATAAAGATACATAAATTCTAGACCATGTCGCAGCCACATGGCTAGTCCTGAAATCCTCACAGCTGTGTCCTATTATCTCCTCAGGTGTATGTATTTCTGTTTGAGGGATGTGATGTGGCATATTTTCAGAAATACAGATCCATCATTTTCTTTTCAGTACACCCTTCTTCAACAGATTAGGCAAAGGTTGCTGTGTTTACATTTCTATTTATCAAGGCACTGTAAAAAGAGATATGGTAAACTATGCACAAGAATATTTGTGTACATAAGCTCTCTGAATTTTCCTTTGAAAGCAAATCACACCCCCTCAAATGCAAATAAGAAGGTTGCATCTGATGTGCCAACTTAGGAGCCTAATTTAAGTGATTTGAATATATGCCTGGAAGTATCTTTTTCCACTGACTACAGAAAAAGTCCAGGGTAATTGTATGGGATAAATTATTCACTAAAGTTAGGTTCCTGAACTTAGACAGTATGAGTGTCTCTATTGCCCATCTCTTTTATCTTAGTTAGATTACTAAAGAGGGGCAGCCAACAGCTGGAGATGCAAAAACATAAGCAACCATATCTGGTCAAAGAGTAAAAAGCCAAAATATTTTCAAAGGGACATGTCTCTATTTTTGATAAAAATTATTTTGAAAACATTTTGAACATTTGCCTTACTGGAAACAATTTCTTCATACTCCCTAGAGAAAGACATTGCTTCTGGAAATCGTACCTATTTCAATTTACTCTGGACATGAGAATGATCTGAGATTAACTCAAGGCAGGATGACACCTCAGAAGGTTTTGCATTTTTTTGAATGTCTGGAAACCCTTCAATGGGCACACCAACTCACAGAGAGTTAGGGAAGTCCTAAAGCAACATAGAAACATGAGGCAAGAACAATAGTAGCTCCTTCCCAGAGGTGTTTGTGGGGAATGACACATCTGTGTGTGGTCACTGGTGGCCCCTCTCCCACAGAGGGTGAGACATTGTGCTTGGCAGCTGCCACAATATTCAGGCTAAGGAGTGAGGGCGCAGAGCAAACCAGAGGCAGAAGTATGATTCACAGCCCTGTGCACAAGAAAAAATGGGAAATGTCACAGTTTCTGCAAATTGTGAGACGGACCTGAGGGTGCTGACCGGGTTGGGATATAAAGGATTTTGCTCTGTTCTTGTTCCAGTGGAGGATGAACTACCAGGCCTGTTTGACTGACTTTGGAGAAAAGCCAAGGGTTTATCCCATGGGGAATAAATTATACGCATAAAATATGAGGCATCAAGTAATGTAATTAGCTCAATTTAGATGCACTATTGACATGACACTAGTGCTTATTACTAATGAATACGCTGCTAGTGAATCATTAATAATGGGATTATCTAGCTACCGTGCTTATGAAAGCCTTATTGTGGAAAGGTGGAAAGTTCATTCAAACTGCTGGATTTTGTGGGCCAGTTGTTTGCTTCACTTTTGATCCTTTTAATCACCTATTCTGAATCAGACTTGCAAGCAAAGGAAAGAATATGAGTTGAGTTTTGAAGGAAATTGAGTATCAAGGGTATTGGGCATGTCTTGAACACCTTCACCACATTTTGTTTGCATCACACTTCCAGTTAAGTGCCAGGGAAGGTGGGCAGAGGGCCCAGAAATCTAGACATAATTGTAAGAAACAAATGAGCAATAAGGAGACCTGGCACAGGATATGCTGGAAGAAGAACATTTAAAGAGTCAGAGGAGAAGGAGACATTTTCAGAAGGGATTTGTGAAGGTACAAAGACAGCCACAGAGGTGTGGAAGTACGAAATAAAATGGCTTCAGGGGTCTGCGTTTCTGCATGAGCCAGATGCTGAGCCTTACTAAGGCCCTCATCTTGAAAAAATGGATCTACTTGAACAGCCATGCTTGTGGAAACACAGACTTTGAGCAGGGACATTCTGCAGGTGTGCTGCATGACTTTGGGTGCAAGAAAGGGCTCAGGTTTTGTCCAAGCCTTTTGCAAGTTCATTAAACTTCAGCTACAGCTGCTGGTGCCAGAGGGTTAATAACAATCCTTGGCCTGGTAAACTGGTGGCTTTGGGACAACTCTGGTTTTTAAGGCAGAGCTCAGGGAGAGCTGGAATTCTTTGAGGTGATGGCTGGTGCTGGGCAGACAAAATATCTCTGGCTTTTCTCAGGAGGGCACCAGCACTGTCAGCACAGAAGCAAACCCCATCCATCGCAGCCTGACATTTGCTTGTTTACCAGAGACCAGATAGACCCACACAGATGGATTTGGGGAGTGCTCCATGTTTCAGGCCTTTCTCAGGACTTGTTGTTACCTTCTGGGATAGCTGCTAATTAGTGAAATAGATCAGGGGACTCCAGGTGCATCAAAACTGTATGGGTAACAAGTGTTGTATTGAACACACTAGCTGGACCCTCACAAAACCCAAAGTATTTTACAACCTGTTTGGAATCTGAGCAGTAGGGTGCAGACATGTGAGGTCTTGTGACAAGCTGGCTCAGCTTCTGGTTTTGCAGCAATTCAACTGGTGAGATTTTTCAAGTCCTGGATCATCCCTTGTTATGCCCTTGATAATTGACCAAAGCTTTGTTAATATCAACATTTTCTCCTGAAAAAAAGGAACACCTTTTTGAAAAATATCTCTGCCTTATAGGAAAGAAAGTTTCCAATTAAAAAATAAAAGTATTATTTATCTAAATTTTGGAATATTCAAAGTTACTTTATCAGTTCAGAGCCTGGGGCACTGAACAAAGCACCTACAGAGACTCCACAGTGCAACCTCTATCTACGATTTTGCATTTTCAAACTAGTCCAAAAATCTATCCTGTGTTTCCCAGTTCTATTCTCCTAGGTACTTCCACAGTACTTACAACAAAGTATTCTGTGAATAGACTGCATATAAGATGTCAGATGAAGAGAAATTGTATAAATACCATCTTAAAAGGAAGAGTTGTCTCCAACAGCTGTTTCATTAATGGAAAATCTCCCTTTGACAGAGATGCCTCAGGCACAAAATTAATAGCTCTGAACAAGACAACTTTTAAAAGCTTTTGTTTTACACAGCCCCACATAATTTGTTAAATTTCCATCTGAAAAACGACTGTCATGAAGACAAAATTTACTCTTATATTTCAGTTTGCACATTGTTTTTTCTCCTGAGATTTACCAATTGGAAAACAAATGATGTTTGTTTGGGGGTAAATGTTTTATGAGTTTACAGTCACATTTTATTCTGAATTCCTAAGTATGGGTCTGATTTGTGTGAGCAGGATTGTATTATTGTTGCAAACTCATCACCCAAAAGGACAAACTAGTCAGGATGTTTCGTGACATTGACCTTCACCTCTGAACTTGCTATATTAGTCTTTGGAATCAAACTCAAAATAAATGTACTCAGACTTGCTTGGCCTTTTCAGCTCACACTCTGCACAGCCCCTTTTGCATCAGTTTTTCTCCTCTTTTTTAATGCAGATTAGTCATGTGAACTGTAGCAACCAGCTAACCCTGTATCGAAATATTTTGGCAAATGCGTACAGGTTTTTGAACACAGTGGACAAATAATCACACAGTATTTATGATTTATGAACTGAAACACTTCCTTATGTAGAGATCATTTGCTTAAAACAACAACTTGTAGAAAGACCATAATCTGAAAAAAAAATGGAACTGTAAGTGAACATGCGGTGCATTGTTATTCATGGATTATGTATCAGTTTAGCAGAGTTATATGAATTTGTAAAGGAAAATAAATAGACTTTAGGAAGCAAACATTGTTTGTAAGATAGATTATTTCTGTGTATGCCCTCCTCAGTTCTCTCTTTCTTGAATTACAATAGTTTGTAGGGGACTACAAGTGATTCCCAGTTCAAAAGGCAGCTATAGAGGGTAAAATCATTCTCCTGGAAGCCAGGCTTTCAGTTTTTTATGACACGTTGTACATCAAGCAAAGCATTACAATCCGGACTGAAGCTGATAAAAATGGGAGCCTTCCTCTTTGTATAAACAATACAAGTATTTGCTAGCACCTGCTATGATTTTCCACAGCAGATTATTATTATGTGAATCTGCAATAAAAGTTCCCAAATCTCCAATCAGATATGGGAGAATGGAGCCTGAAAACCAACAAAGCTCTGCACAAACTACAGCCCTGTATCCATCCCATGATGGCTCACATTTCAGGATCAATGCTCTAATTATCCCAAACTTGAAAAGTATGGTAAAAAAATGTTTTTTGCCAAATAGACAAGAAGGAAATGGAAAAGCCATTTCCAGTGTGAACAGACATGTCTATGCCATGAAGTCAATTGGGGTTAGTTTCAACAGAGTTGTCAACTGTCACTGTCAGCCCTGGGAGTGTTTAATCATTGCGGTAGTGATATATCCTTCAGTATGGGAGGTGCTATTAAGGTGTTGTATTTCCTTCTAAAAGCTTCTAACAATCTCCTTTCTTAGAAGGACTGCCCTGGTGTTATACACTCAGTAGTTAGAAGCAAGGAGAGTACTTACCTTTCAGCATTCAGATTTTCAGTGAGTATTTTGTGCCACTTGGGTCATGGAAAGTTTTGACATATAAGGAGGGCTATGTGTCCCCAATTTTGCACTTGCTTTTCTTTCAGACTTCTTGTCTTCCCAGCCTCTTCCTTCTCCCATCCTGCTACCCACAGGGGGACAATTTTCATAAAAGCTGCTTCCATTTTGGACCTCCGTGAAGGACAGTGTGTTGTAGACTGAGCTCCTGTGACAGCCCAACTGCAAACATGTAATGGCAGGGCTGTAGGCTATTTCGAGCTTTTATAAAACATGGGTGTCTGAACACAAGCTTCACAAAAATCTGGGCCCAATAGGAGATCCTGAGATATTTGAAAATCTGGATCATAGTGTGTGCTCTTCTGTCAGCTCAGCAATATGCTTTGAATAGAAAATTAAATAATTATATTGGAAAGAAGATAGATTGATTTCAAACCACATTTCAGCTCTTGAGCAGCACCAGCTGAGTGGGTGGCTGGCATGGCCAAGGGCTCCCTCCTGGGGGAGGCGACTCCCCACCGCCCCCACCCTGCTCTGCCACAGCTGCTGGAGGGCCAGTAGGGTCCCATGGGGCTGCATGCCTACCCGCTGTCCTGGGCAGGTGATACTGCATAACTGGAGATCCTCATCTGGTGCAAATGCCTGTCGCACAGCATCAGCCACTTCATAGAAAACGTTACTGAAGCACTTGACTCATCTCTAGAGACCTGCTTATCTCTGGCGATTGATCTGTAATGCCTCAAAAAACTACGCATCTAAATAATTTGTGTACGTATTGTTCACTCTGTTCAGTAGCTATGTAGAGGATCTGAGAAATATCCACCAAACTGACAAGTGCAACAAACATTAAAGCTCAGTTACATATATTTGGAAAAGAATTGACTACAGGGTGATTCCCATGCTGTGCTCACCATATTACGTTTAAGTACAAGGCACGTAAAGGTACACACTTCTGCATAAAATCCTTCAGTATTTGTAATCATGTGCTGAAAGGTGGGCCACGCTACTGACAGCAGAGTTTGGCAACAGCTGTAAATAGTTCTAAAAGGTTTCCTACAGGAGAATGTTTCCTGCCCTCAACACCTGTACAAATCACAGACATGCATATTTTTCAGTCATTCCCTGAATATCTCACATACTACAGTAACAAGAGTCTGTATTGAGGATTCTGTAAATTGGAAATTAGTAGTTAATAATCTTGTGAAAAGACTTCTCCTCCTGCATTTTGGAGGTCTTTTGTAGCTGGTTACTGTGGTGGTGATAATATAAAATTCTGTGTATATACGTAAGTATGTTCATATGTTTTGAGGGACAGCTGCAATTATTCAGTAGCTTTCTTGTTTAGATTTGCATTGGTGAATATTCTTAATATTAATTTATGTGCATGTGAAAGATGAATATTAAGGTAACTCAAGTGTCTTGGACTTCTGTATTTGAGAACTTCTACGTATTTCTTCGTAATAATAATAATAATGGAGGGTGTTAGAATCTTCTCCCAACTAGCAAGTGATTGGAAGAGAGGACATGGCCTCAAGTTGCACCAAGGGAGGTTCAGATTGGATATTAGGAAAAAATTATTTACAGAAAGGGTTGTAAAGCACTGGAACACTTTGTCCAGGGAAGTGGTAGAGTCACTGTCCCTGGAGATGTTTAAACAACATGTAAATGAGATTCTTAGGGACTTGATTTAGTGCCAGTCTTAGGTTATGGTTAGACTTGCTGATCTTGAGGGTCTTTTCCAACCAAGATGATTCTATGACTCTATGATTCTACAATAACTTGAAAAGCTAGAAAGTTTTATGAACCTTCCGTTCTCCTGCTACCCCTCAGATTTGCCAATATCTTGTGCTGTTCATTACTCATGATAATTCACTTCCAGTGAAGAAGATTGCTTTTTAACAGAGAAGAAACCTACGGTTTTGCGTTAGAATAGCATTCTTCCAGTCTTCAGAAAAACACAGGTGAGCTCATGCAAAACAGTGAGCTCTACCTCTATGTTGGCTGTTTAATAATGCAACAGCTTTTCAGCTCATTTTTCTTGAGGTATAGCTTAGCTCCACTGAAAGCACACTTGTCAGTTAAATGGAGATCGCTTACAGTTTATTTTATTTTATTTTATTTTATTTTATTTTATTTTATTTTATTTTATTTTATTTTATTTTATTTTATTTTATTTTATTTTACCATTTCATTTCATTTTATGTAATTTCACTTACTATTCTCTCTGTTCTTCTTTGTCTGTTTCTTCTTTTAATCACTCCTCAGCAACTGAAAAATGGAATAATGTTTGTATTTAAGCTAAGCTCTCAAACCCATAATGATCAATTGGTTTGAATTTTGGCAAAAGGAGTTTATACAGGCCAGCAAACGTGGCTGCCCTGCAGAAGTGCCTGAAATTACCCATGACAATTATTTTCATATTATCTCTACTGTAACTCTGCAGTGATACATTTACTGCCTGTTCTGGCAGAGATACAACAGTGCCGTGTGGGCAAGCACATGGTAGACATTCCTGTGTTTGTTATTATGGTTCCTTGCACATACCAGATGAACTGAAGCATGGCACAAGTGCCTGTGAGTTTCTTCAGTCTAAATCCGCACACTTGCTCTAAGCTTTCACCAGTCTGGCAGAGGAATCTCTTGTATTCAGCCTTTTCTCTTCAAAATATGGAAGCTTTTATTAAATGACAAGAGTGATGAAATGTTGAGACCATCTTATGCGCATCTGACACAAATCAAGAGGCCAAAGTTTTACTCGTATGAGCAGTTCAATTATCTTCAATGAGATCATATTTATGGGTATAGTGGATAAATATTAGCCAAACTTGAGACTTGATTTTTTTATTACATTTGTTATGAATGAATGTGACATAGCTGCAAAGCTGGGAAGTGAGCTTAGTGAAACTGTTAAGTACCACAGAGGGTACTATCAGGGAAATCCTGGTTCCAATGAAATTAATGGGAAACCTGATGTATAGGACAAGCATCAGAAATGTGGTGTATAACCACAAGAATTCTCAGGCATATGCTCTTAGTTAAACAATTTAGAAATTTTACTTCTTACATAAAATCTAATATTAAGAATATTTGTGTTAGTTTAGAAGTCAAATAATTTGAAGAGCTCTCCACTTCAACAGATCACCTTTCACATGGTGGGTTTTCTTATTTGTGGTAGAAGACTTAAATTTGTTTCTTCTGCAGAACATAATTATGTTCTATGTGAAGTATTGTAGGTGAATTGGGAGTATGTAATATTTTTTCTAATTAAAGCCAGGCTTTTGCCTAATTACATCTGAGTAAGGATTTCAAAACTTGCATCTGACCGATTTTGTCTGTGTGACAATTTTATTGTGGCAGATAAATTAGATTCAGTCTTATGAAGCTACATTCATTGCAAAATGGTAAAACAGGACCAGGTCAAGACAACTTCATCTTTGTAACTGCTGGAAACTCCTTGTGAAATTTAGCATTCTCAGGAATATTTTGAAATATGCTCTGAGTATCTGTGTTCAGTCTGAGCTGGAAGCTGGAACGGTGGGTCAGAGCTGCTCCCAGATTTTCCAGCTACATCCCTTGTCTTCAACTGGGGCTTCTGTAGAAAAGCCCTGAGGGTCAGGTTTGGGGAAAATATATTATATCCATGTATGTTGGAGCCTATAGGAAAAAAAAAAAAAAGAAAAAAAAAAAAGAAAAGGGTTTTCAATACTTTTTAGATATCAATGCATTCTGAAAAGCATTTGAGTTCTCGTTTCAATAACAAGCCAGAAAATATTTACAATTACTTGAAGTTCCCCACAGTCTAAACAAATTTACTCATTAAAAACAACTGAGTAATAAAACCAGACATATCCAACCATGTAAACCAAATGCAAAAATCTGCCAGCCATTTGTGAAAATGGTTTTGATTTTACTATATCCAAATCGGTGGGGGTATTATTTTCCCTCAGTAACACTGATGTGGTTTTACATAAAGGGTTTAATAAAATAGGTGGTATTAGTGAGATGCAAAAAAATGTGTCAGGGATGTTGTTTTCACCTAATGATATTGAGAGGAAAAAGCAATAGGCACCATGTTTGTTTTGTTGTTTTATTTTATTTTATTTTTTAATCAGATATTCTCTGTACCACTCTTTATGAGAAGAAATCAAGTGCTCAGTGATAAACGCTCAATTACTTACAGAAATAAGTAATATCAATTGTGTTCTAATACTCTTCCTACAGTACACATGCAGTGCACTCTGAGTCTGAGTACACCATGAAGAGACTATGAGGGTTTCCAGTAATCTTGATTCTGTAAAGCACAGATTTTATCAGTAGTAGAAAATAGATTTCCCACAGAAATATCTCCAAGAATACATATATTTTTTTTTCCCTTACACTGTGTTCGCTAGGTTAGTTATTTTATCCATGTGTGAACTCCAATGTAATTCTCTGATTCATGGCAGAGAGGGAATTTGGTTGTTACGACAGTTTCATGAAGTGATATTTTTTGTTGCTGGACCAAATGTAGGAATTGCTGAAGTATTTAAAGATACAAAAACTGCTGGGCAATTCAGACCTCTGACTGTTTTGTCAAATGCTCATTTTAGGTAGCATCAATTCAAAATGTTACGATTCAAACCTTCAGTTCAAAACAAAACATACTGTCTCCAATTTACTTAGCAAAGTAACTGTTTAAACATATTCAGTTTCAATATTTCCTAGCAAATATTTTTCATTTCAGCAAAACACCACATTCTTTGGAGCAAATATATTGGCTAAAATCTTTGCATTTAGCACGTATCTCACAAAATTAAATGCCAGTTTGGACTTATTTTGTGGCTAGTAACTGCATGTCTATAACTTTGTGGCTAGCTTTCATTATAGTTTTCCAGCAGAGTATGTTACTCAAATTAGAACAATATTTAATTAAATACATTAACAAACATAGTGGGACAAGCATGCTCAAATCTGGAACAAGATTCACTGACTTCCAGGGAGTTCATAAGGATTTACACTGTTACTAACAGAGAGCATCATTTGACCCTGTCTCTTTGCTATGTCTGCATATGTAACTCACAAATCTCAAATTTGGACTCTGCCAGCCTCTCTACACATTATTTTCTTTATCTGATTGCATAACAGTGTGTAAACCTCCTCACTTAGGAAATTTCTGATGCCTGAGTTTCAAATCCCCATCGGGTTGTGCTCACACATGCACCCTTCAGGGGTCCGGAGAAGCGTGGCTGCTGCTTTGCAGCCACAGTTCGTCTGTGACAGGCCTTCTAATTTGTTAATTGTCCAGCCATTTTCAGTGCTAATTATTACCTGCAGGTAAGGGACTGTTTTTCTTCCCTGAACCTCCCCAGCACAGAGCAGTGCAGGGGACCTTGTAAGGAACTGGCTGTGGTGACACTGAAACTCTGGCACAACTCCAGACAAATAGAAAAGAGCTGTCAGTCAATTCACAGATCTTCCCTCCCTGGCCAAGCACATGTCATCCCTTTCCAGAGCAGTTTCTCTCCCAGGGACAGAGGGGGAAACACCAGCATGCAGGATTTGCTCCAATTCCGCCATCTTGATGCAAGTTAAAATCACAGGCTAGGGGATAGCCTCTAACCACCTCTTTTTAGTCTAGAATGGATTCAGTTGCAATTATGTTTACTGTGTTTTTAAGGAGATATACATATGGTTTCCCACTATGAAAAAGTATGTTGGAAAATGTGTAAAATACCACAGACTGTGAGACAAGCAAATATTTTCTCCTTCAATGGCATCAATGACTTCCAGCCAAGCTAATGCCCAGTCGCATATGCCTGCAGTAAATCTTCACCTTCTTCAACACCTCTGCATGATTTGCTGTCTCTAGGTATACTGACACCTTTTCTTATGTGAGAACTTTATGGCTTGAGAACCATAAAGGGACAGCTGGCTCAGTGGAATGGTTACTACTTACTCTCACCTCCTACTTAGTAGGAATTTATATATATAGAAATGTATGTACAATTCTTGCTTGTAACATGATCTACGAGAAATGTTCCTTCATGTATAAGCTTATTACTGTGGGGATACATGTCTTTTATCAGCAGTGGCTTTGTAAGTCCCTTTTTAATAATATAGCTTCTAGCAATGGACTCAGTCTGAACACCCGTGAACTCTCAATCTGAGCCAATGGGTCAAGCCCATTTCCAGCTTCCATGAATGCTGTACAGAAAAATCAAAGGCTTAGGTAGGTATTATTTAGAAAACATACCTAAACTGCCTGTGCTCAAAGTACTTTTATAACTGAAGAAAAGGTCAAGGCAAAGGTTCTCCTCACTTCTCCCTCTTCCTTTCTCAGTGTTGTTCTGATGATGTTTAATTTTGGAGGTGATGTGTTTAAGATTCCCTGGGATTCCCTGGGATTCCCTGAGATTTCCCATCTGCAGGAGCAGCAGACTGTCTTGTACTTCACAGACCAGGCGGACCTGCAAGGACAGTGACTAATTACCTTCATTTATCATGCTTTCAAGCACCCTTTCAGGTAATCTGATTGAAATCTCCTACTTGTCAGTGGCTCAGGAGTCATCAGTTCACAGGACCACCACAGAAAGCACTGAGATTTTGGTATCCATTATTGCCCTGGTTGCTAAAGCACTTAATTACTATAACACAGAGGGAATAAATTGCACATGTGTCAGTTGTTGATAAAACTTAAACCTTCAGAACTGCCTTTAGAAATCCTAAATTCGGTAATAATTTTGGCTTGACCATTCCTGTTCCCTCATGTCACTGGGCTGGGAAAGAACAGACAGTACAGTAGAACTGTTGTTTCCAGGTGACTGGGAAAAAAAGCATAAGGGAGCAAGCAGGAGCATCACCATGTCTGACCGGTGCAACCTGTTGCTGTTACACTGCTTTCGTTTAGCTTCCCTGTAGTATTAATGCACCCCATGTCGGGATGCCACAGGGGAAGAGATGGGGACTTGCCTCTTGCCTGTGAGATGCTGCTGGAAATTTTCCTTCCCTCACTATGCTGGAGAGGTCCTGTCCACAAGGAAGGTGTTAAGTAGGGCCATAAAAACTGTCCTTTTCCTAAGTGAGGAAAAGCACATGCAGAGGTTGGGGGCAGTGGCTGGAGTGCATGTACCACCACTGCCTCAGCAGCAGAAAAACTTTTCACTGTCACTACCTTTTGGCTGTCTGAACCCTGGACAATCTTTTAGGAAAAAAAGAAAGACATAATGAAATGGAATAGCCAGAAGCAGCAGCTGTCATGTTTCTCAGACACCAGAAAGCCCACCACCTCTCCCAGCAACTGCAAGGACATGCCATAGTATGATAACAAAAAGCTGACTTTGCTTGATGGTTTCTATAATAAAAATTCCTACAGCTGGACTGCCACAGCTTTCATCCGAGAAGTTTCTTAAAAATTACCTTCTTCTGCCAAAGTAGTGGTACCTCTTCTCAAAGCTCATCTCTATTTTTCTTTACAGTTCAAGATACAAAAAATATTGTTCTTTACTTTTACACACCGCTTTTTAAAATTCTTCCCAGTTCACAGGATGTGCCTTAAGTTCTGTAATATGAAACCCCTGATAATTTCATTAAAATTTTAAGTCTTGTGCTTCTCCCTTGCTAAAAGTCGTAACATTCTACACAGATCTCAGGACTCTTATCACTTCCCCCCCCCCCCCCGCCTCCAAACTAAATGGAATGTTACCTTGCAATTCCAAGCACTTAGGAAAGGTGTTTGTGCACATCATGGGAGACTAGATTCAGTGGTGCAGAATACACCTTCCCTTCCTCTGTTCCTATCTCTTCCATTACCTTTTTCAAAATTCACCCAAGGCAAGAGTTAATGTTTAGCTAGGGAGAGTTGTATTTTGTTGTGTTTTTTCTCTATACCATTAACTTTTCCCCATGAAATCCTATGGTTTGAACACAAAAATCTTATACATGGAAAGACGTCAGTTTTCAGGCATGAAAATGAAACAGTAAAACATTTTTTTTTCCCAATTGCAATATTCCACAAGAGAAAAAAAAATCAATAAAATTATTACTTAGATATTCTATTTTCCCATTTGGTACATTATTGGAATGGAAAATATTGAATTGGTCCATTGACTTAAGATCTGAAATTTCCTTTTTTTTTAATGTTCTAGAGCTCTGCTAAATATATTTTCAGCACGATCAGTAGCAGTGTAAGTCTCTGGTTTTGCTAGTCATACACTGTATGATATTGTGTTACCTCAATGATATATTTTGAATCGCCCACACATCCATTACTGTAAAATGGGGAAGTACTTTCCTTTTTGCTGTGCTCTCTTAGATATTTTCTTACACTTATGACTGGCATCCTCAAATACTTACTGTGTTTGTTAAATGCATATTTATATTTTAATGAAACGTTCCAAGAATGAGCTCTTAAAGCATCAGGTACTTGGAAAGTTTCCGGAGCAAAGCCAGTTCATACTTGTACACATTTCATGACCATTTGCCAACATATACTGTATTTTCGTTGACCCATTCCTTGCTTTTACAGCTTAAAGCAGAGCTTTCCTGAAATAAATGTTTCTTTTTAGGGTCACATCATAATTTGGAGTGTAATCATTTGGACTACAGATATCAGCTCAGTCTTATTCGAGTTCTACACCCACAATCAGAACCTGGATCCAGTCAAGTATCAGAGCTCATGGCTGTCTCCTAAACTCTTTGGGTCTCACACCTTGTTGATTTTCCAGTCACTGCGCGAGTAGGAGGTGTTTGTGTCAATACTGTCATATATTCCCCCACAATTATTCTAGTGCAATACAATTTATATTAAGGGTCTATAGTTCCTAAGTTTTTATAAAGGAAAGAGAAATAGCAACATTATTCACACTACAGATATACCTCGTAGTGGTGACACCCATATGACATCAACAGAAGATCTCACCTGTTTTCTCTTTGATACAGATGAAACTCCTAAAAAAAAAAATAAAAAAATGAAGTGATATTACCAGTGAGAAGGAAAAAAAAAAAAAAAATCAATGTGCAACCTGAGACTGCAGAAAAAGTATTTCAGTATTTTCCAAACCTGTATTTTACCTGACCTAATGAACTTTTCTTGAATATCACTGGAATGTTTACAGTCACTGTGCATTCACAATAGTTTGCAGTAAGAAATAGAAGGTAGAAGGCTTTTTGTGTGACTTTATGGACTAGTCAAATTTTAACAGATTTTGAAAGGCACTTAGGTCCTGCTCCCACCCAGCCATTTCAGCAACTGTCCCATACAGTTGTGTGGCACTTCATGCACAGTGTTATGCCAGATGTTCAGTGGGGCAGGAGGCCCATCCAGAAATGCAGGAAAGTTCAGCTCTGAAGAGGAAAGGACAGATGCTTATTTTGGTCACTTAATCATTCTTGTACATTGAAAAGGTTGTTTGAAATTTCTCGGAGCAGCTCATATTGTAGGAGTTTTAGGAAAGATGGATTAGTGGATATAACCAAGGTAATAACCTACCCAAACTATATTTTATCCCTGAGGTAGGTCTAAAGCTTATCAGAGCAAGTGTATCTTTACAGGTGATGATAACACTTTAAAACTTCTGCATGTAGACATGACCCTTGAAGTGAATACATTTGGCCTGATTCCAGAGTCCTGACAGGAAGAAAGAGAAGGCAAACTCATGGCTTTCACGGAAGAAAATGCTTGCAGTAGTGCTACTCAGGGTTTGGGTGGAGGTGACAGGGTCAAAGTTGAGGTTTTATTTTTGTAACAGGGAATCATAGAATCATAAAATGTGCTGAGTTGGAAGGGACCCACAAGGGTCATCAAGTCCAACTCTTGTCCCTGCATAGGACAACCCCAAAATTCACACCATGTGTCTTGGAGGCCCAGGGTAATTCTCCTAAAGGATGCTCAGCAGGACAAAGTGTGTCCATTCCAGCTGGGCTGAGCCAGGTGGGTGTTGCATTTTGTTTGTTACGGCTCACCACATCTGCTGCCCCAGGACAGGTAAGAGATGCAGGTTGTGCTGTGGGGAGGTGGGAGGCAGCACGTGCTCAGGACCAGGATGCAGCCCAGGAATCCTGCCCAGGGACTGCTGACTTCTGTGGCTCCGTCTGGTAGCAAGGACAAAGATCCTGCAGACAGAGACCATCACTGATGGTTTGATTCAAATTCACCCATTTGGGTGACTTCTTAAGTAATAAACTGTGCACTGTGGGTAATCCAGAGATATATCCTTGTAACTCTGGGGTTGAGATTAAAAACCATAAAATGATTAATTCAGGCTGGAAAATAGAAACCTGCAGCCGTGTGAATATCTTCAGAGATTGTGTTTCAGGGCGCAGATTATGTCAGTAATCATTAATGTGCTACCTTTAGGTACTGAAAGAAAATTTTCCACTGTAGAGAACAAGACAGATTAACTTTTTAGTGCTGGGAAATTATCAAGAAAAAATAAATCAGCAAATACCTGTAAATGCTCCTAGTCTGCAGGTGAGATATCCTCAAACCACCTGCAGTACGAGAAAAGAGCACAACTATGAGAAAGCTCCACTCAAATTACAGTGTAAAGAATGAAGAGTAAGTCTGTGTGACTGACTGTACCATTTTAGCAATGCCAAACAGCCTCAGAAAATTAAACTGATTTGATCTGATCGTATGGTTTGTTATTTTTCAAACACATCTTGTTCTTGCTGAGAACATTTTTTCAGGAGTTTGTTAATCAAATTGCAATTATTTTAATGTTATGAGCCATCACTAGGTTAACAGCGGATTTGTTACTGTGATAGGCAAATAAAGCAAGCACGCCAGCTTCCAGTGGGTTCTGCTGTCCCTGGAACCAGTTAGGAGCTGGGATGCTCCCTTCACTGCAGTGGAGTGATGCTGAAGCAAACTTTTACCACCACCTCCCATTGCTCAGCCTCTGCAGCTATCCAGGTCCCCATAGATGTAGTAAGGGTCTATGCCAGTGGGTTGATCCCAATGAGTTACTGCTACAGGAAGGAGACCTCCTTGTACAGCAAGCACAGCCTGAGCAATTCCTTCAGAGAGTTTCTTAGGATAGGTTTCACTTCTTGTGGATTTTTTTTAAAGGTTCACAGAACAGCTGAGGTTGGAAGGGACCTCTCTGTGGATCATCAAGTCCAACCCACCCTACAAATGGTATAGTCAGACTTTGCTGTCCTTTTCTGTAAATATCTGCTTTGAGATGCTTTGATTAAAATAATACAGAAGAAATCTAGAAAAGCTGTTAAAATCAATCATAGGTGTTAAATATCTGCTTTGAGATGCTTTGATTCAGCAGCTGAACAGCTCACCAACTGTAAAAAAGTGACAATTCCGTAAACTTTTTGGGAATTCAGGATGGTTTGGATGATTTGACTTTTGGCTTCCGCAGGCATGAAGAATATATTTACTGAAAAGAGGAAGACTGGCTTCTCTCATGGAAGGTCACTGAGGCCTGAGGCAAAGGTACATTAAAGCGTGGACAGGACATTGAATACACGAGTACTGCCACTGACCTCAGTAGGACCACTACTGAACTGAGAGAAATGAACAGTTAAATGTTTTCCTGGGTTTATGCTTTACCTTACACAGATTTTTAAGGCATGATTTTAAAGATTTGATTCATTTTTTTAAAACATTAAACAATACTTCATGCTATTGCAGGCTAATGTAATAAGACAGGTTCACTTTTTACTCTAAATTGAAAAATAAATCTGTCCTCAGTTTCCACCTGAATTTGACATTTCCCTTGCTCTCTTTGTGTACAGACTGCAAAGTGGTAGCCTAAGGGAAGGTGTTTGAAGAATTCCGTGTTTATAAATGGTCTATACTATATTTTATATATATAGGCAGCATCTATAGTCTCCACTTTTTGGCCTGAGGGGAAAGCAATGGTTTCTTGCATCATGGAGCCACAGCTCCTGTCTGTAAGCAGGTACACAAAGCTCCCTTTAACTCTCTCTAGAGGAGCGGTGAGATGAAACATGCCCACTGATGGTTAACAGATCTGTCCCTCAAGACTGCTTTTCTCTGAAAATGGCATTTGTTTACACTCAGTTAAAGCTTTTAGCATTTTCAGGCCTATAAGAGGATTTGGCTGGTAGCCCTGCTGTTGATTGTCATATTCCCCAGCTAGAAATGTCAATTACCACTTCTCTTTCTTCTTCCGTTCATTAAAATTTTTGTATATTTTCTCTATCTTCCCCAGGAATTAGTGATGACATGTGCCATTTGCATATTACTGTAGTTCTTCCAGGGGATGTGAGTGCACACAGAGCTTGCAGCTTTTAACCCACTAGGGATTCAGGGAAGCAGGAGTGACATAGTATCATATTCATATTTCTTGTAACATCTTGTGTATAGAACAACATAGTGAAAAAAAAAGAAAGAGCTGTTCAGCTGGAACTGAATATGCACACATGTTACTTTTCTCTCATGACATACCACTAAACTTTTTCTCTGCAGATGAAAGGAAGAAATTTCTAGAAATCTATCACAGTATAACTAACTGGAAGGATCTTGCAGCTGAAATTGTTTAACCTACCCTTTTATTACTGTGTGGAGCTGAGTCATCAAGGTGGCTGCACGGCTGATTTCTCAGATTTGCCACTGAAGAACCCTTGTGGGGTTTTTGCTTCATGCTGCCTGCCTGAGAAGCTACCATGGGCTTTCTGTCCTTCTCTCCTGTGTTAATGTACAGGGGAGAAATTCTTTCCCCCTTTTGTTAGGAAAGAAAACCCTAACATACAGAATACTCCACCATGTATCGCTGAGGCTCAAGCCCACAGAATTAAACCTTCAATCATGGATAACGTAGCCTGGTTTTCACCCCAGATTGCTCCATCCAGCCACTTTTTTCCCCCTGGCTCATTGACAAACCCAAAGTAAAGTTCACTGACAACTGGTTACACCAGCAGAATTCAGGAGGCAATAGCCTTGTGGAGGAGGGTGAGAGCAAGCAGCTGGGCATCAGTCTCAATTGACTTAATTTTCCTGCTACAGCTGTCCTTGGCTTGTTTCAACAATGACCTGGAGGGGCTTAAGTACAGTGGAGTCATTTCATATACGTCTACCTAGCTAAAAGTTATGAGGTTGTCTTAACTCATGAGCTGAAGTCCCTTTGGTGTCTAGAAAAAATAGACAAGCACCTCCAGAAGGAAGTTTATCTGTCTTAGGTGCTTTAAGCACAACTCATCTAACTTTGTCTCCTGTGGTGTTGGTGAAAGCACAGATTAGGGCAACCAGACTATTTGGATTGGTCTGAAGCATCCAAGAATCCAAGAGAGACTTCAAGTGTTATCTTGTACGGATTTTATTAACACCGGTGAATACCCTGCAAGGGATTAATCTACGATGTGTCTTCCTCCTTGATATGAGTCATAGACCCACTTATTCGTTTCAAACCTGTAGTGGGACAGAAGGAGACCTTCTGCCCATCACGCTCCCTGACATGTTTACAACGCCCATTATAGCCATCAATCCTGTGTTTAGAGTCAAGCTGCCCTATCCCAGATGGCTAGATTAAACTATCTTTCTAACTTCAGATAGTTAAAAATTAGAGAAATTAATAGTATTTTTAAAGGATAAATATAGCTACACTACCTTTAAACTAGTTAGCTCAGAGAGTGTTAGCGAGTAGCTACAGCAGCAGGGAGCACAGCTCAGGGTGCAAAACCTGCCTTTATAGTTTTTTTGTCAAATACTCAAGTCAGTATTCTATTCAAGCAGGGCTGCATCCACAGCAGTATCCAGTAGCTACTCAAAACCTAAGGCTGTATCACACAAATTACCTCTGTGGTAATGAAATGTGCATGATCCTCCTCCCTGTCAGCCCCAAATGAGACTCCAGATAGTCTTTGGCAAAGACTCACCCCAGAAAGGCTGTCGTTTATTAAAAGACCCACAGTAATCCCAGCTCCATTTGTGGCTGGTGCTTGGCTTTTATGTATGATGAATTAGAAAGTGGGATGTTTCCTCCTCACACTACAGGTTTCATTTTACTCTTCTTTGTGAGAAATTACTCCCTTTCAACCTACAAACCTGGAAAGCATTTCAAAGCCCATCCTGTTCATGTGATAGTTTGGTAACTCCTCAAGAACTGGTGAATTTAAGAAGTGACACTGTTCCCCACTTTCAGTTCCTGAAGCATATCTCATAGCCACTCAGGTTGTTCCCATTTTGTACCACTTCTGAAATTTCAGAGATAACTTATTTGATCTTAGATGGTAAAACAATGTAACTACATTTCAAATAATTCAACCATACCTGCTGAACATCTTTTATGTCAGCATGAATACTGCAAAGGGAAAATCCTTCTGACAGAATCTTTGTTGAAAATGCCCTGCAGGAACTTGAACAAATTGCAAGTAGATGTGTAATTTTTTCAAACACACCTTGTTGATTTTTTTTTTTTTTTTAGCGAAGTAGTCCTTTTTAAAAAAAGATCTATAACTATTTTTTAATTGCAAACTGTAATGTGCATGCCAGGCTGTACATCCTCCTGTTATCCTCTGAACAGACCAGTGAAATCTCTGCTAGACACTGTAAGCAATGCAGCACAGCTGCTGTTGGATTTGGTTTCATTAGCTACTTCCTGAGGCTCTGTGCTGTTGCTGGAACTCTCAGCTATCCTCCTTCCCCTCCTTCAGTTCACTTGCCCCTCATTTATTCTCAATAGAGTCATATACTGTAAGGTACATCAGCTCCAGTGTCTTTTCTGAATGCTTTTCAAAAGAACTGGTACTCTTAAAGCATGCATGGATGAATGTATCCAGTTTCACAAAAGTATACATAAATGGATTTGAAAGAGGGAAAATTCAGGCAATGGCCTCAGGGCCAGCAGGTAGCAGGGCTGCATTTGTAGCTTGCACATCGGCAAATTATTTACATGACTTGAAAGTGCAGTGAGGACATTGATGGAGAAGAGAAGGGACTGCCATAATTTTGAAACATGGATGCACTTTCTGTGAAAACTCAAAAATGAGGGCATATGCTGAAACTGGCCACTTTCTGTTCAGATGCTCTGCAATGATAATAAGTTGTACAGGCTTCACAAAGTGCAATTTGTGTTGCTGTACCTCCTACAGTAAGTTCTTTGCAGATATTTGCTGACTTTGGATAATGACGTTGTACTTGATCTATTTAGAACAGAGGCTCTTCAGTGCAGATGGTCTCTTCATGATTGTGCAATATTAACCCAATAGAAGTGGGTGGCTTGTCAAGGCTATATAATAAGAACAGTAATGCTACTGATTTAACAGGAGCTTACAGTTGCCTAGAAATTTTATCCTTTAATGTTATTACTGTTGTTAAAATTTCACCTTTCAAGCTGGATTAGACTCCTGAAGGGGTATTTTGTTTTCTTTTGCAGTCACTCATTTGTCTTTTTTTTTTTTTCTGTTAGTTTATAAAACATGATCTAGTAATTTTTAAGTGCACAAAATAATTTTTGATTTTACAACAAATATTAACTTTAAAAAAACCAATAGCTGTAGCATCTAAGAATTTCTTGGATAAAGATTTGAATTTGACACACAAATAGTTTTATGGTCTGAAATGTTTCAGAATTTCAACAACCTGGTGAAAGTCCATTTTCTTTTGTTCAGATTATCACAGTTAAGCATATGAGGCTTTTGCAGAAAGCACCCAGTGATTGTATTCCTAACTATCTCCCTCTCAATTTTCTTCTGCCTCTGTGCATGCTTGTGTGAGTAACCTGAGATGAGTGTTCAGTCTCTGAGGCTACAACTATTCTAGTAAATTAAAAAGTGGCAAGGAATGTTCCCAGGCACTGGGCTTCAATTGCCTGCACTGCTAAATTTTTAAAAAGGTCCCAGAGATGGTTTTGGCTCACATCAAAGACCGCTCTCTTGGACAATACCCCAGCAAGGTCTGAGGGCTAGCAAGGGACAAGGAAGTCTCCCTAGCAGGCAACCTGAATGCAGGGACCGTATTTTGGAAGGCAAGAGTGTGGTGATGTGAACACAAGTGCCAGTTGCACTCACTGCTAGAGAGTGGTTCCAAGCATGTTTAGTTTTTTATTTTGGACACAATTTGAGTGTTATTAGGGGACTTCTACCTCTTTGATATTTGAAGGACCTATAAAATATCCCTCTCATCTCAAAGGAACTATTAATGGACCTGCAGAAACTTTGATGTGTCAAGACAATTAACCAAGTAAATAGTTCTGTGACAGTCAGCAGCGCAATTCATATGCTTGAGGTCAGCTCCATTCTTGTCACATCTCCGGGTTTGAGTTGTCTTACGTCACTGAATTCGTATCTTCACAGGATGGCCTCTTGTTACAGCCTGAAAAGTATCTGAGGAGAAACAAGACAAATAAAGGATCCTTCACCATATCTGTACTGAAATATTCAGTTTCTGTCCACTCGTACCGTTACTCTAGATCTAACTTGCATAGTGTAGGAATAGAAAAAGGCATCAGATGGTGCCTCCTACCACCTATCTCAACAGACTGATGACAACACCCATGTTGTCATCTAAATTAGCATCTTCAAAACTGCATATCTTACGTACAAAACCCTTATAGATGAAAGCTAAACGGCTGATTCAAAATGACAGGCGGCATTCACAGGTTAAATGATAAAATAAAAAGTTAGTACATTCATCACTGATTAAAAGTAAGTTTGTTTCACTTGATTTTAGCCATCGGAAATCTAGATCTCTGATCTAACCTAGGTTAGATTTCCTTTGAGAGACAAACTACACCAAAGGCAATTTTCAGTAGCTCAAAGAATAGTCTTAAAATGAAAGGCTTCTGAATGTACCTTGAGGTTGTTGTACACTAAAGACCTGACTCTTACATAGCTAGAAGCGAATCCTACCTTAAATCCTTACATGAAGATTGGGATATCTCTCTGAAAAATAAATGCTGTTTCGGTTAGGTATAATGGGTATGGAATTATTCAGTGAAATTGTGTGGTCTGTGTTCAGACTGGAGGCACCTAACAGCACCTCTGGTTTAAAAGCTACTGGTCAATGAAATTTTGCAAAGAGATGACATGAACTGAACAAATCAAGCAAGACATATAAATAGGCATACTTAACACACAGATGGCTTCGCATGTTTGTGTCTACCAAAATTCAAAGGCACATATTCAGCATCAGTATTGGACATGACATCATTTGGTATTGGAGAGTGTTTGTGCAAAACAGCTAAAACAGCAATGCTGTTTTGAACACAGGTCTTGGTTGCCTTTGTTGCTGCTTGTAAGAAGTTTTAACAGAAACTTTGCCATAACACAAAGGGATTCCCAGGAATTGTAGATAACTGAGCTTTGATGATCATTTATTTACATGAAACTCTGGATGTAGTGACAACTCTAGCAGACTCAGGGTAGCCAAGCACTCACTGCAATAACTGAGCAATACAGGTCTGACCAAGAAATAGGCATATTCTGCTAGGATGGATTAGAAAGACATCTGAGAAAGCTCACGGAAGGTTAGGAAAGGTAAACTTTTTTTTTTTTTTTTTTTTTTTTTTTTACCATTATTTATTAACAATGACAAACCTCTGAAAAGTGAACTGTAAATCTGAGTCCCCAGAAATGGAGAAATGAAATCCAGGGAAATAAAACCTGTATAACACATGGGGAAGTCTGTTGGTCAGGGCTAAAGGCAAAAAGCTGCTGTGAAGGGAGGGCAGACAGAATACCTATGTCAAGAAAAAGCAGCTAAGAAAATTAGAGTCTGGCTATATTTTCAGACCAAAGGAAGCCCAGAGTGTTGTGGGCTAATGTGGCATCTTTGTGAGGATGAAGCTGGTGGTCAGCCTCAGCATCACGCATCTTTTCTAGTAGTGTTCTTCTATGATGTGTGCCTGCAACAGTTTCCATAACACCAGCTACAACAGGAACAGACCGGGTAGGGTGCACAGAGGTTGCTGGAAGTGCCTATCAGATTAACAGGATAATCGGTCCAGCCTGATATAGTAACAAGTAGACAGCAAAAAGTCTGGATGTGAAAGAACAGCTCTGCCAGAGCTGTATAACTTGATTATAAATAGCTGGACACATGGACTTCTAGTACTTCTTAAAGACATTTTATCTCTCCTCCTGCTTTGGATTAAAACCGGCACCTTTTTTTTAGAAAAAAGACCAGCATCTCAGTCAGATGAGAATTTTCCAAGTACAGAGAGCACAAGAGACTCGAAGTGGGAAACACAAAAGTTAATTGCTGCTTCTCTTCTCCTATCCCCTCCCCTTGAACAATTTGTCATATCTGATTGAGGCTGTGTGAGTTTATAGTGCAGATGACAGGTCTAGGCAGGCAGTGCTGCTTGTACAGTAGGACTGGGGGAAAGTCCAGGCAAATCTGTGCCAGCTCATGAAGTTAAAAACAATTTTGCATATAAAAAGGAAACCATAACTAATTAACACCAGGCAGGTGGTCTAGCTGGAAAACTAAAATACAAACTGGGTCACAAGGGAGTATGGGACTTGGCAGATGAAACTGTAACTGAAATCATCTCCCAAGACCAGCCAAGTGAGAGCAGAGCCAACTACCCTTATGAAAAAATATGCCTGTGCCAGTCATTTCTGGGAAAAACAAGCCAAGGACAAATGACTGTAGCTCTCAGAATGAGCATGATTGCATTTAGCCTTCAGGGTTTTGTTTCTAAAAGCTTTTTTTGTTAAATGCCAATCTTATTTGGTCAGATTCACAGCGAGATCAGAATCAGCCTTCATGGTACTTTAAGAAAATCAGCAGGGAAGATGACTGGTGGAGGCATCAAATATTAAAACAAAGAGGAGGGTGTGAAAATTTATGTTAAATTGAGGTGGGGCTTGAAGGAAGCAATAGACCCCGCTGAGTTACAAAAGCAAAAGCAGATACCAGCAAAGTACAGAGCTGGCTGCATGTCAACTACAGTATCTGGGATTGTGGCTGTTACCAAAAAAGGTGGGGGAGGTTTTGTTTGGAGGAAAGAAATGGAGAAAGTGAGATTTGTGAGGTGAAAGTCTCTGCTCTTATATTGAAAATAAGGACTGATCAAATACATGTACAGGGTCTTAAAACTTACCATGAGTAGTGTATGGGCTTTGGGAAACTGAACACTCAGATCACATTTTCAATTGGTGGCCCTTGGGGACACAGAAATTATTCCCTCTCCTCAAACTCCTGAAATGTAATCTTCTGACATATCTAAATGTGAGAGCAGGCTGATGGGGACTTACCCTCATGGTACACAAATAGTTGATAGATTTGGACTTTTAAAAGCTTATGAAAGCTTGCAAATTTATAATGTAATAGTAAGTACCAAGATCCAGCTTCTTCTGCTGTTGCAGGTAGGTTTACTTGTGGTCAGAGTATGTGTGGTTCTCCACATGAAAAACTTCAGCTGTGCATTTAATGCATACTGAAAATACAGCCTGTAAGGTCAATTGGCTGTAGTTTAGTGGAGTTCTTTGGCAAGCAATTCAGTGAAAAGCTAATTGTAATCAGCGAGCAGGAAAAGTAGCTCTTTAGCTTTAATCAGCCTCATGGTACCATTTATACCTACTACTGTAACCACTATTATGGTAATTCTATAACAATTAATGTTGATACTTTACTAAGATTATGATTGCTCTCCTTTACACTGCAGTGCTCACATGCAGTCATTCACATATGCATAGCATTATACAGATGCCTAAAGTATAAATGGCAAGTTCTTAGCTGGTCAATACTGGTATAACCTACTGATGCCAAGTGAAGCCCATATACTTGCATGAAATCCCTGCCTTGCGAGTATTTTTTCAGCCCTATTTAAACATGTATAAGGCAAGATATAAAATACTAAGGGATCAGGGTTTGCTGGTAAAGAAAGTTTGGGGCATGCAATGATGTCTTCTGCCAGATCAAACTCGAGTGCTTGAAGACCTAACTGTCCTCATGTCTCCATTGCTGTCTCACTGGACCTTTTCCCAGCCTTCAGCTCTGCTTTATGCAGGCTGCTCAGGTTATATGTGGCCAGATAAACTTCAAAACTCATTTACATGGTTTGAGCTAATTCACCAACCTGTGCTGAAACAGATTAGGAATCACTTGCCGTGCTTACTGCTGAGACAGTATCGGCACAGCAAACATCTGTCAGGGTGAGTAACATCATCTGGCACCGCAAGGTTTGCAAGGTAAATGTGTCATGCATAAAAGAAATGTGTCCAGTCATAACAACTAGTTCTTCCCTCAGGGAGACAGAAAGGAGAAGTAATTTGTCACAAAAGGCATTGGAAACTATTTCATCTAGAAAACAGCAGCACGGAGGGGAAAAAAATAAGAGTGGGAGGACATGAAAGGGGTAAAGTTAATGCCAGAAGTTGGACTGGCAGCATGAGAATACGTTTTACAACACTTAATGCATGAGGAGAGCTGTCAAGCTTCTGCACCAGGCTGGAAATAGATCATGCAGGAGCTAGCATCCATTTCATCAAAACAAAATGAAATTTTAATTCCCCTTTCATATCATGTTCTCACTAATTAACTGCTCTAATGACATTGCTGTGCTATTTTTCTTGTGTCTCACCAAAACTCCTCAGTTCTCGAAAAATAACCTATTAAAAAAAAAAAAAAAACAACAAAACCAAAACAAACCAAAAAACCAATAACCCAACAATGTGACAGTTGTGCAGTTAGCATCTCTCTTTTTTCTATGTTCTACCTTAAGAAAAGTATTGTCTTTTCAATAGGCAAAAATCCTTTCTGAATGGGTGCTAAAGCAACTGAGTACAATTGTTTTACATCTCCATACCATTACTGACCTGCTATAGGAAACTACTCAAATCATTTGGGAGCCTTCTGTAGTTTGTGCACAAAGGAGGGACGGACTAATCTATACAGTCATCATAATCTCTATAGAAACAGTTCACATTGCCTTGAGGGAAACATATCCAAATCTGTAAGAATTTTATTGCTTATATTAAAATTATTCTCTTGGACAGCTATCATACCTGTTGACTTGGGCATTCAGTTGAAACTGAGCTATTAAAAAACAACCCTGAGGTGATCATTGTAAAACTTCTAATTATGGAGTTAAATAAAACATCAATTATCTTTTAATGAAATATGTCACTGCATTCAGCCTTTCCCTTGGGTTTACCAGGTGTATTCAAACAAATACTTAGAGACAGCTCTGTTATTATCATTATTACATTTATAGTGCCAGTTAAGTGCTTGTTGTATTCTTGAGAGAGACAAATAGTAGTCTAAGTATGCTTGGACTATTTAACGATGTAAATGAAAATCACAGGAACACAATCTCCAGGAGAATGAAATAGAAGAAGGTCAGAGTTTAGCTGCACTGAGCAAAGCTGATAGTCCCTATTACAAACTCATATTGCATAGCTACAGAAAAAGCCACATACTTTAATAAGAATGTTAATTAATGTGTTCAGTATGGGTGACATAGCCAAATGTTGTTCTTTGGCCAAATTCATAGAGGTGCCAGACCTGAAATACTCTCAAAATACAGGAAAGCAATGCCCAGGGCTGGACTATTCTTCTGCCAGGATACATCTGCTGTTCATGTGGCACTGAGCCCAGGCTCACTGAGAATCCCATTATGGCTTTGTTGTGCATAAAGACTAAGGGAAGAGACTGTCCAAAATGGCCTGGAAATCACATTATAGAACTTCATGAGGTTCGCCCGGAGGCCTTAGATGCTCCCATCCCTGTCAGGGCATATGCCGGCTGCAAACGTTGGCGGCCCTGACCCCTGTCAGGGACAGAGGCAATACTGGAGACAGCCCCTGCTTTGCAAAGCAGAAGTGGTCCTTGACAGAATAAAGTTCTTCACTGACATAAAGCATCTCCTCTGTCTTTAACTAGCAGCATAGTGACAGGGTAATGTTTTTGCTATCCAAGCGCTGCTGTTTTGTAACCACTTAAAGTTAAAACAATGGTTACCCTGCGAGGGAAGTAATATGCGCTTAGATGATACATACGCTATTGCTGGACTTGACCCAAAGCACACTTTGGGTGAAATCAGAGTCATCCCGTTAGCCTCCCTGGGATTTGGATGATGCCAGTTTGGCTCCCTGAGCACCAGGCACAGTTTGTACTGTTCATGCAGATTATATTGTTACCCTTTTCGATTTGATTAGCTATGCCAGAAAACTGGAGGCTTGAAGGTTATTCTCTTTAAGAAGTTAAATTGATGATGGAGTCAGGTTGCTTGTATGCAGTTCTCTCTGGCTACAAGGCCTGTGTTCTTGAACCCAGGTACTATCAAACAATGGGAGACAACTTTGGTTTTAGCAGCGAACTTTTTAGGGCAGCTTGCCCACAAAAGTCCTTTTTCCTCTTGATGACTCTACTCGATCATGCCATTCTTCAGCTTATTTTCTGCTTATGAGTTTCCTGCCACAGCCTTTTCTACAGGGAGCAAAAGCTCACAGGCATACACAAATGCATACAAACATCCAACTATATCCCACTCAATGCAGGGCCAAAGTGCTTCTGCCCAAGTCGTTCACATTTTTCAGCGGGATCTTACACCTCTTTGAGTGGAGGCAGAGACTTGTGTTTGGGTTTGGGATGCTGCTGTCATTTCAGCTACATGCTTCCACAAAGGTACGTAATAGATTTTTTCCAGCCTTTTTAAAAGAAGGGTGACAGTTTAGTCCATTTCCTTTGGTGAATTCATGCCCAGCCTTTTTGGGACTGCGTGTTTCACTGTAGACTTTACCCAGACTGCATGATTCTCTCTATATCTTGCTCTTTCATTTGGTATCAGATTTTCTACATGTTTTGCATATTTTATGCACTATGAAAATCAATAAAACAGATTGAACAGTGAAATGCTAATGAATAACAACTGAGAGACTGCAGCTGTTTCATTTTAAGATGCTTTTAATCTCCATTACCATAGCCAACAGCATGCTCTTAAATGACAATAGTTACCAACGCAGACATACTGCCCTCATCACTAACGATATATCGCCGAAAAACCTACTCAGCTGCAGTGCTGTTGTGAGTGATGCAAGTCCATTCAGTGAAGCTCCTCCACCAAAATCAATGAGTTTCCCTGCAGGATCAGTTTCAATTACCCAGATCTGTGGAATCATTCCATGAAGTGACTGAACCAGAGCAGCCCAGGCTCTTTCCATGTCTGCTTATCTGCCTAGGACACACGGGAAAGTTAAGGCAAACCAGCTCAAGGTGGGAAGTCACTGCACATAAATTACAGCATGCTAATCCCTTTCACAGATGCTCTCATTTAGGTGCAAAATGGTTTAAGGTTATTGAAGTTCCATGCCACCCTTGGCAGGATTTATTTACATTTCCTGTAGGAGGCTGTGGTTTGATGTTACAAAATGGTCAACAGTGATACACCAGCTTAAGAGAAATTTCCCCAGTTAAAAGAACAAAACAAAACCTGGCAAAAAAAAAAGACAAAAAAAAGTCTGATTTTGCATCCAGATCAGTTTATCAACTTTATTCACAACGAAGTCACACAAATAGCATGCTAGTAGCTCTCTTTTTTCAGATAAATTTTCTTCTGGTTACAGTGAGGGTTTATGTCCGTGTTTTACTTTAAGCAGTTAAGTGTAGTCACATATTAATCGATCTTGTTCAGTTCTGCCCTGCTTACTAGCGTAGTAATTGTGAAAGTAATTTTTCATGAATGTCTTATTTAGCTAAATATGTACAGGCATAATTAAGTCAGAAACAAAACTGACACTGGGCTCACAAGTCTCTGTAATTACTCTTCTAGCCCAGAAACCCATGTGGAGACAAGAAAGTTATGGACAGGAAGAGAACCAGAGTGTGAGTGCATGTGTCCAAAGTGAAGGGAGGGTGTGTGAGAGACCACTTTGGAGTGGTGGGACTTGAAATCTCTCTTGGAGCTCCAGAAAATGGGCCAGAGTTTGGAAATCGGAGGAATTAGACCCAGAGGTGATCCCTTGACATGGGGATGGACTGGAGCTTCTTCCTGTAGTAGGGAAAACCTCATTAACTCTAGAACAACACAGCAGGAACTACTGAGCTGGGACTGTCTGACCAAACAACAGGCAAGGACTTTAATTCTGCATTTTGCTGTGGCTGAACACACTGGATGAACACCAAGAGACCTGCTGTTAAGGTATGTGGCACTATTCAGGAGAATTAATCTCCATTGCTAAAGAATGAATAGACACAATTCCAGTGCATTTGAAAAAGTTTGAAATATTTTGAAAAATCCCTTTCACTAAATCTATTGTCTGTTTAGGATTATTTAAACATTAGTCAGTAACATTCTTTGAATAATAGACTAGTGTCCAACTCCCTGGCAAAACTCACCTTGATCTGTATTATCATTTAGACTCCACCTGAAAACATCATTAATTTAAATAAGCAATACAGGCTGAAATAAAATTCCATTCATGCTTAACTCTCCAATGTGGTTTTGCAAAACCTTTCTTCTGTAGCCAGTCTTATGTTACATGCTGGATGGTCTTTGCTTTGACCACCTCATAAAAAAAGGCTCATAAATACTTTTCATGTGTTACTTAAACTAGCGGTACTCCCTGAGGCACCATGCTTTTATTTTTAAAAATCCTTTGTGTATTGCTGAAGCATTTCTAAACCAGTAGCAGAGGTAAGTGTGTATTTTAACTCAGGAAAGCCATGTTCTGTCAGTATCAGACCACAAATTTTCTTACTCCATGCTGATAAGAATTACACTTTTCTAGCAACTTCCACCTGATTTATGTGCTTTCCTTCTAAAAATCATCAATTTTTGAGTATGAGCAAAAATAACTGAAATTATTTTTCTTGACTAGATGCTATCCAAAACCAAACCCACATTCCTAGTATGCTATCACAGGCATAAACAATGGACCTAGAGCCTCTCCCCTTGCTGCTGCTCACGAATGCCATGAAGGAAGGAGGGAGGCATGAAAGTAGCACCTGGGATGGGCAAGAGCTTGTCTGGAGAAGAGTGGGACTAATAGAGGTGTGGTGGGCAGTGACCAAAGGTGCATAGAACAGATGGACAGACGGGTATGCAAAATTTCACTTTGCATAAGAGAATTTAGTTTTCGCTAGCTGACAAGTATAGATATCAGTAGAATTAAGTTCTGCTGCAAGCAGAAGAACATGGACTCACAAAGTGTAGGAAACAAAAAAATATACAGCAATATTGATGGAATATTATGTTTAACAAAATCAAAAGTAAATTAAGATTTAAACCAAAAAGACTAGAAACCAAACAGGCAGAATAGGTATTAGACAATTGGACAAACCCAGATATTCCAGAAAATCTAGAGTGGTTCTTTCATGTTCCAGTCCTGCTCCCTGTTTACCCTTCAACAGGGAAAGAAAACTCCAACAAAGCCCTTTTTGGATCACAACCTGAGCGTATTCTTCTTGGTAATTTGCATTGTGGGATCTTCACTGTATGATCACAAATTAGGGGAGAAATGACATTATTCTGAGTGAAACAGGTGTTTTCATTCCAACCTCCTTGAAAGACCCAGGCTGTGGTACCTACACAAAAATGCTGACAATAAAGCCAAGAGAGAGAAGGGAAGATTTCTAAGCTAAATATTTTCCTTAGACACTGCTGCTGTATCGTTGTCTCCTTCGACAGACACACGGAGGTCAGCTGGTAGAAGGGGTAATGACCTTCCTTCTGCTCATGGAGTTTGTAATCTCTGTCAGCACCTGACAGGACTTTAAAGGTTCACATTTGTTTAATGGGTAAATCCCTATTAAACAATTTTGCATCCTTCAGAAGAACTTGCAAAGCACTAGCTCTTGCTGAGATAAATTGCTAAGACACACAGCTTAGATGTAGCTGACTTGATAGATACTATGTTTTAGAACAACTGTTACAGAAAACTCTTTACATATTATTTTTAGCAGTTGTTTAATCAAATGCTCATATTGTGAAGACCTCCTTTCCATTTATCCTCACAGTTTAAAAAAAAAAAAAATACTGAGGAAAATAAAATAATAAACTGCCCCACTCCTTGCCCAGCCATTGCAGTTACTAGGTAGCCAATCAGGCATGAAAAATATGAGGAAGAAAAAGAGATTTATGAAGATTTTTAAGATTATATTTGGTAAGCGAGAGAGAAAAGTGGCATCAGAACTGGTCTAATAACACTGGAATTGAAGTAGTTTTTTCTGTGTAACTATTTCTTCCTCCCTCTCTCACACTCAGATTGTTCCCATCAGACAAAAGCAAACCTTTCACAACACCCTTACCGTTTAGCTGGCACAGTATCTCTAGGATTCGATTCCAGTTCAAATTTCATGAAATGAGAAAGGCTGCTGGGCTGTAATTATTTGGCACACACATTGATGGTAGTCAGCGTGGGAGCCATGATCAGGGGCAGACTTGGAGTTATGCGCTCTCCTCGTAGGAGGATTTAGCCTCTGAATATCTTACCAAATTCAACAAGAGATGAGGTTCCTTCCCACAGGGGCACCAGCCTTGAATTCAGAAAGATGGGAGGGCAGAAAGTGTCCTCTCTATATGCTTTTGCTGTCTGGCCACCAAAGATGGCTGTTTTCTGTACCTCTTATTGCACCCTACACATCGCACGGAAAGACAGAGGTGGGCCTCAATGGCACTCTCTCAAGGGACACAGCAATTCAGCAGGAGAAGGAAGAAGAGGAGGCGAAAGAGGAGGAGGATTGTCTCAAAAATACCAGGACATCTGGCTGACTACTGGGATCTGTGGAGAGTAAAGGAAATAAAACATTTGACATACGAATAACACTACAATTAAAATGGAAATGTACTTACAATAAAATATTGACATCACTGAAAACATTGGACTGTTTTTGTAGGACTGAGGAGTGCATAATGCTTCTTAACTGTAATCATGCCAGTATTCCAACAACTTGTCCTGGTTTTAGCTGGGATAGAGTTAATTTTCTTCTTAGTAGATAGCATAGTGCCGTGTTTTGGATTTAGGATGAGAATAATGTTGAAACCACAACACAACTATTTTGTGTATGATATTCTCTCTGCTATGAGGTAAGAAATGTCACATGAAGTCGATGGAACATGGGGCATCAGAGGATATAACCCAGCCATCCTGGATGCTGGAGCTGCATGAATCCTTGTTCTCCTTCCAGTGCACTACTGTTGACTCACAAAAGATACCAGCTCAAACTGGAAAATATTTTTCCATGATGTCTGTTGGTTGGAGGACAACAGTTGATAAGGACAGGGACTTTTTGCTGCTGGCCATATTCGTGCTTTACTGTACAAATTTGCACAGTGTTCAGCTCTGAAGGGGCCAAAGTGTTCCTGTAAGTGCAGCAGAGAGGGGTCCCTCAGGAGAGGGCCACATATGGCTGCACTGCAGTTGGATGAGCCTGGCTGCTCCCACCATGAAGCCTGCTTGCCTTCCCACTCTGGAAAGACATGGGTTAATCCCCAGCCGAACTATTACAAGATATTTCAACTAACATTGACTCTAAAATTAACCCCAAGTTAATTGTGTAGCACACAACATGGTCTCTAAGCCAAATAATTTCTCCTTGCCTAGCTGATCCTTCCTCCCAGACTGTTGCCTACTTTTTAGTTTCTGGAAGAGAAGTGATGATAACTGTCTTCTCATCAGTTGTGTTATTCAACCAAAACCATTTATTTATTTTGCTGCTTTTCATCCTATCCTATCCTATCCTATCCTATCCTATCCTATCCTATCCTATCCTATCCTATCCTATCCTATCCTATCCTATTCGTCTATATTATTTTTGAAGATCCAGAATGGTCATTATCTACAAAGCAACCTCAACAACTGTTAGATGGAGGAATAGCAGAATATTTGCAGCCTGATGCAGTCAGCATCTGTCAAGATGAAATGCTGTGACAAAGCTGCAGAGACCATAAGCTAGATTTGTGGGCAGAGGCTTTTACCAGTATCCTCTTTGTTTTTTTTGGGTCTTTGGTCTTTTTCAATATCTGTGACAATTAGTTTTAGTAAAACATGGTTCTTTAGGATTTACTGTCTGTCCTACAGAGCTGAAGATTTGGGGAGCTCTGGCAGAAAAAAATCAGTGCAGATGGATAAATAAAATTATATGGTTACAGGGGTTCAAATTTTGGCCAAGTGATTTAAAATCATAGCAGTGCTTTTCAATTTATATTTATTTGCCTTCCTCTTCACAGTAAAGAAAACTACAAACCACTGTAGGTTTACAAGAATATATAAGGAAGTCAGAGCTGATTATAGTCTGACCACCAGGGCTCTGTAGTTCATTTTTTCATGGACTCTAACTGTATGCTAAATCTATGCTGGAGAACCAATGATTAATTTCATTTATACACTTAATGCAATTTTTTCCTCCTGACCTTGTTTAGATAGGCTTAAATTTTGCATACTGTTGTTAAGGAGTATGGTAATGAATTTGAAATCAAGCCTTTCTTCTAGCCATAGATACAAACACATGGTATTTTGTTTATTTTACCAAGGCCACCTTTGGAAAACACCAAACACAAAGATGAAACAGAAAATCTCTTTCAAGTGAAGATAGTAAATGAATGAGACATGCGGATCTGACGTATGACTCAGTGACTCGAATCTAATAAATAGGAATCCAACCTGCATTGAAGAGCCCATATGCCATGACAACAAGCTACAACTTTGCCATTTCACAGTTCACGTTCTCGCAGCATTATTACACTGACTGTAGGGAATTAATATAACGTAATATCAAAGGACCAAGACCAATGAGTTGAGGAATGTGCTCTGCAGATGTATGAAATAGTCCTGTATATGGAATAGCTTGAACCGAGCTGCGGAAGAGCATTCCATGCATATATGGTGTTGAGGTTGCTAATGGGTAAGATTGGCATGGACACGCACACTTCCCTCTGCTTTCTGTTTCCTTGTGTCATGTGACTGATATAACAGAAGAAGAATCACAGAATCAGAATGGTTTGGGTTGGATCATATAGTCCAAATCTGCTACCATGGGCAGGGATGCCTTCCACTGGACCATGTTGCTCAAAGCCTTGTCCAACCTGGCCTTGAACACTTCCAGGGATGGGGCATCCACAGCTTCTCTGAGCAATCTGTTTCAGTGCCTCACCACCCTAATTATGAAGAATTTCTTCCTTATATCTAATCTAAATCTTCCTTCTTTCAGTTTGAAGCCATTACCTCTTGTCCTATCACTGCATGCCCTTGCAAAAAGTCCCTCTCCAGCTTTCTTGTAGGTCCCTTTTATCTACTGGAAAGCTGCTATAAGGTCTCCCTACAGACTTTTCTTCTCCAGACTGAACAACCCCAACTCTGTCAGCCTGTCTTCATAGGAGAGGTGCTCCAGCCCTCTGATCATTTTTGTGGCCCTCCTCCAGACCTGTTCCTACAGGTCCATATCATTATGTTGGGATCCTCAGAGCTTGATGCCGTACTCCAGGTGGGGTCTCACAAGAGCAGAGTAGATGGGAAGAATCACCTCCCTCCAACCTGCTGGTCACGCTTCTTTTGTTGTAACCCAGGATACAGTTGGCTTTCTGGGCTGCAAATGGACATTGCCAGGTCATGTTGAGCTTCTTCTCAACAAACACCCCAAGTCCTTCTCCTCAGGACTGCTCTCAATCCATTCTCTGCCCAGCCTTGAGTTCGCCTCAACTCATGTAGAGGACCTTGCACTTGGCCTTGTTCATGAGGTTCACATGGACCCACCTCTCAAGCCTATCAGAGTTCCTCTGAATGGAATTCCTTCCCTCCAGTGTGTCATCTGTACCACTCAGATTGGTGTTAGCAAACTTGCTGAGGGTGCACTCAGTCCCACTGTCCATATCTCCAACAAAGATGTTAAACATTGCTGGTCCCAATACCAACCCCCGAGGGATGCCACTCATCAGTGGTCTCTGCTCAGGCATCAAGTTGTTGGCAATAAGATCACAGCCCTGCAGGCATGTGCATATCTCAAACTCCTCGTGTTTATTCCCCACATTATGTACATTATGTATGTTTGCATAAAGCCTTTTTAAGCTGGGTCCCCAGTGAAGCTGACTTACTGACTGGAGTGTCTGGAATTCCTCTCTGCTGCTCTTCAGGTGCTCTCCTGCTGACCTGTGATCCTTCTCCAGGCCCTGGGCATCTATTGCTGGCACTGGTATCAAATCAGCAGGATTGGGATGCATTGAGGTTCCCCTCCCCTGGCAACTTTAATTTAAAGCCCTCTTCACCAGCTTGGCAAGCCTATGATGGAAGATGCTCTTCCCCTTCTCTGATAGATGGACCCCAATCAGCCCATCAGAAGGTGATTGGTGGCTAAAATACTGATTTCTGCATAAATACAGATTCCAAATGGAATCTATCTGAAGACGGGTGGGAAGGACACATGGTGACCCTGGGTCCATATCAGAACTGTTCATACCCACACTCACACTAACCGTGCAGCTGATGCTGGAAGTGAAATCTGAGTGACTCAGAATGGAAACATACAGGTTAGAGATCTAGGGCACACTTGTTACACACATTTAAGCAGGTTCATGTACCAGTTCAGCTACAAACATACTGCATGTTAGTTAGCTTTTCTCGTCTACCCTCTTGTAGATTAAAAACAATGTCATTTGGTTATTTAGGTGGATAAGGGCCAAAATCCAGATCTCAATCTCTCTACTGAATTGTGGGAATAATTGGATTTGACCTCAAACTGAAGCTGTCCCTCATTTTTGATTGAAAGTATGATTGAAAGGGGTCTATTTTCCACTTCTAGTCAGAAAGTAGTTTAAATTGTTTTTTTTTTTTTCCATAAGAGCCAAAATCTTCCTATGCTTTATGCTTCTGAATGAACAAAACCCCCCAAATCTCACCTACAAGTCTAATAAAAAGTAATTAAGAGACTGATTTGAAAACAGCATTCATAGCTCATCTTCAGATTTATGTTACAAAATGAAGCATTTACAATAGTCTATTCTTCTTTTACATAACAATTAGGTCATCATTTCAAGTAAGATTTTTATTTCTACAAAATTATTTGCAATTATTTTGTCATCTGTATAGTAAAACCATCTGCACAGAACTATTCCCACTAGGAAACAGAGGGCTTAGAAATCCCATGTACCTCCACACTTGAGAATGCTACCACAAATATTCAGCAGAAAGCCACTGTCTAAGAATTAAACCGGTGTCTTGTGGAACAGACTCCTTTTGCCAGCATGTTTTCAAAATTACTAGAATGGTTTTAGAAACCTGACCAGAGACAACATAACTGTTCAAAGTCCTGCCAGAGACCTACACAAGGTTTGAACATCAGTCTATATTTGGTACAGATGAAAGAATAATTAGAAGCCTGTGGAAAATATTAGTATCTGAACTGTGGCTTTTTCTGCACATTTCAGGTACAGTATTCTCCATCTCAGAACAGAAGGAAATATATTACATACTATTATGGAAGTATTAAATAGCTTCTGTCTCAGATGTCAATGTTTAAAACATTTGAGTATCATAAAATATGGAGGAGGATGTTGCACCCAGTAGGAAGAACTTAAAATGGCAAAGTTGTTCACAGACAAATGTGGGAGAAAAGATGGTTAAAAAAAAAAAAAAAGAAAAAAAGAAAAGGAAAAGGAGCATGAGGTCAGTATCTTCTCTCATCACCCAGCAGCCCAGCTCAGGACTTGGATGGCTCAGCAGGAAGGGGGAAATAACATCAAACCACATTCCCAAGGAAAACAAAGTTCAAGAACCAAATAAAAGTCTTCAGAAAAAGCTCTGGCTCAAGGTTGCCATAGCAATCATCAGGTTCGTCTCATTTCTACCCATAGTGGAAAAAAAAGAGCAAATGTTAAGCAAAAATGCCAATAAGCTTTCAGGGTCTGCTACAGTTCCAGATCTGCACAGATGCCCATAATTTTTATAGAAGCCAATGTGTGACCAACTGTCTGGGATTTGTAACAGGTAACTTACATTCAGGTTTTGATGGGAATTTAGTCTTCATCTTCAACGAATGTAAATGTATAGTATAGCCACCATAAATGAATTTCAATTCTGCTTATCTATAAGAAAGAAAATAACGAAAAAATTACTCCAGAAATGGACTTTCTCAGCTGTTATGTAACACCCAAACACGTTAGCCTGTTGCCTATGTTAAGCAAGAACAGCCAATGGTAACAAGAGCACCTTCACTCCCAAGGAAATATTAACATTGGCTTTTTTACCTGTTCTGTGCACCCACCTCCTGGTTTGGATCTTCTGCAGGGAAATGCCCAAAGACCCTCAGCAAAATCCTCAGACCTGCTGGTTCGCACAGCAAATGGAGCAATGGGGAGAGGAATCAGGTGACATAAGAGCAAGTGTTTGAGAAGAGCAGGACAAAGAGATTACAGGATGATGGATTTCAGCTGGACTGTAAAAACACAAAAAAGGATTGCTAACATTCACAGAAAGTTATTTTTTTCCACGCAATTGTCATTTAAAAGAAATATTGAAACCTTGATTACTTCTGTTTTCATTTTATTTTGCTGAGATTTCCTTGCCTTCTACAAAACTAAGTGTATAGTTCAGGGTTTTTTTTCAGCTCCTGTTCGAATACTTTTGTCTTAAAACAAAAGAGCTCCAAGAAGGCTGTTACTGGGGAAAAATCATGGCCTTTTTAATTGAATTTCAAACTCTCATTTTTTTTGGAAGGTATCAGGAGCAGTCCTAGAGGATTTACCTGCTGTGTAGTGGAGATATTACTGGACTAACATCCTGTGACCCCAAATTAATGACAAATACCAAATGGCATGTTAGTAGACCTCTGATATCTATGACAGAGATGCTTTACTGAATATTTAATGAGTCACATATAAATAATGACTGCATAGATAGATTTAGGAGCTGGAACATGAATTTAATGCAAAGTTAATAAGCCCTTCTGGAATTACAGTATTTCTTAAGGTAAAAGGGAATATCATTATTTTGTTTCTATTCAGTTACTCATCTTTGTACAAAGAACTGCATTTGTTTATTTTGGAGTGGAGGGAAAACGGGTATCATTGCTTCCTCCTGCTGAATCTGTCTCCGTCCACCCAATGGATTTTGCTGGGGAGTGCAAAGGGCATCACTGTAATTCGGCAGTGTGGGCACATGCCTCAGAGACAGGAACGCCAAGTCAAGTGCCAGCTCCCAGGACCTTCTGTATTTTGCATTAAGCAGCTACACAGAGGCAAAGCACTCTTGGTCGGCAAACACTATCCTTGTACGCTTCTCTGAGAGCCTGGATGCTCACTCACATTCTCTTCTCCTGTTTTCTTCCACCCCCACTAAAATCCTCTGACTCTCCTAGAGTATTAACAGCAGGCAGCCTCCCAAGAGTTCAGCACACGGATTGGGATGCGGTTGAAAGCTGAATTGGCTTAAAGTCTCCTGTATCCTGTGTGAGTGGTCACTAATCTCTAAGCTTCTGCAGAGAGGATGGGCAGCAGGAGCTGCATAGGACACGGTGACCTCCTGCCATGTGCCACAGCACGGGCAGCCTCACCTCCTGCACAAGCTGGGAAACAAGTTCACAGCTGCCTTTGGGAAGGGGCTCCCAGTCATCGGTGAGGGGGTGCCCAGCCTCCCAGTGAGGACAGGATTTCATGCGCTGCTCTGGTGCTGGTAGTTGGGTTCAGAACCACTCACTGAGGCTCCCAGCTCTCTCCATGGAGAGCACCATGCCCAGCTGAAGCTCTGGATGCCTGAGCCTTTTTTGATCTGAGGCCATAACAACATGTCTGGGTCATTCTGTGGCAGAGCCAAGAAATGAAACTTGCTTTCCTAAACATAAAGCTGATTCACTCCATTCTGGACAACTCATCCTTCTTCCCTACTCTTTGCTTTGGATAATTTTTCCCCCAATTTATTATCTCACGTTATTCAAAATAAATTACATTTTTTTCTTTCTCTTTCTTACAACTCTCCACCTTCTCTCCATTATATCTCCTGTCTCTGTAGTCCAGATACTCAGTTCAGTGCAAGCTCTAGATCCCATTTCACTTCCAGGTCATATCTGAAATGAGTTGCCAGTGACGAAAGTGAAGCAGACTGTGGCTTCTGTAGTGAACGCTTCAATTGCCACTTTGGAAAATAATGCTGCACCTATACATGAGGCTGAAAATAGTAGAGTGTCAGTGGCCAGCCCTTTGGGGAACTGTAGTCAGCAGTTCACACAAAAGATTTCAAAGACCGGCTGAAAAACAAAACCCAAGCCACAAATGCCCCTCCACAGCGAAGTAACTACCAGTGGCGGTGAAGTGGTGGAAAGGGTAGTTTGCTAATAACATACTTACTTGTGCATTGGGCTAACTTCCCCAAGGTGTTAGTTGGTAACATCATGTGGCTTCCATGAGAGCTGGCAGAGCTGTATGTTCCTTGGAATAAGTTCAAATCTTTTGCTTTCCTTTCCCTGTCATTCTAACACCATTAGCAAGAACTATTAGCCCCTTAAAAAACCCCAGAAATGGCAATGTAGAATGTATTTCATAGAACAAAATATATTTTTTCCCCAGTGTAAATGTAAATGTTTATTTGCACTAACATAAAATGGAGTGCTGAAAAACAGTTATGAAGATGAATGATTTGGGTAGGCAAATTTAAGAGTTTTATTTATCTCATAGTTCTGCTGGAGAATGAGAGCAAAAGATGTTTTCCACTGCAAACCATTTGCTTCAAGGTCAGTTAGTCAGCAGGCTCAATGACACACTATTTTAATTGCACTGTCATAATCAAGCTTGACTATCTATTTGTCTGTCTGTCTATCTATCTATCTATCTATCTATCTATCTATCTATCTGTCTATCTATCCGCCCCAGAAAGGTTCACACAGTTAACAGGCCATGGAAGGACTCCAGGTCAGGTACCGCGTAGCTTTCCATGTTCATCTGTGGCCCTTGTGGCATACAGAGAAGGGTTGTACCTCCGATGTGCAGAGATGATGGGAACAGGGTGAGAAGTTCAGGAGGAGCCCCATGAGGGGCTACAACCAGGCTCCTTTTGATTTACACCATCCTCATCTGAGGCACATGTTGAATTGCAGCACATTGTTGTCTATCGTTCTGTGACCAAGCCAGTGATCCACACCTTGAAGCTGGTGGGGTAGGGCAGATGAGACACTGTGGGGCCTCTCAGCAGTCTCTTGTCCATTATGTCCCTGGGCAGAGCACTGAGCAGCTGCTAAGAGGCTGTCTGGGAGTGGTGGGTGCTCCTCTAAGTGGCCCTCTCTAGTTACCTACCTCTTCAGAGTCTTGAAACCCTCATACCTTTCCCTTTTCTTTCTTTTTTTCAACCTGCCAGCTGACTGTTTCCCCTGAATTTTTCCTTTTTCTTCTAGCCCTTTGTTGCACAAGAGAGATGGATGGTTTCATTAGAGCCAGTCCCTGGCTAAAAGGAGAACAACAAAAGTAGCAGCTGTGCAGCCTTGCCATTGGCAAACAACGGAGGACGACTGGTGTGGGACTGTGCCTCTCCCTTGGCATACAGCACAAAGCAACATGTCTCTTGACATCCATCCTCTACTCATGTTGCAGGGCAGAATTCAAGAATCACAATACTAAAAGGATCAGAAATTTCAAGGAAAAGGTGAAAGAGAATTTTTAATAATATTTTATTGGTTTGCATTGCAAGCATTTTTGAGGCAAAGATAGCACTCACTGAGCATGCTTTCCAGTCATGAAGGAAATAAATAATAGCTACTCTTATTAATTTCACTTTCTTGGCACTACCTCAAAATTACATAGCTCTAATGATTTTTATGAATTTTATTCTTAGAACTAAATCTATTACAAGTGAAGATTTTTATCACAGGGCATCTAAGAAATGGAAACTTCAAGCAGTACTGATGTGTTCCAAACAGCAGACCCCAAGCTTATGACACACCTGCATCATAACACGGTGCCCTTCATTCCACAGGAATCTCTGCTTTCTTACAGGATTTTGATTTAAGTAGGGTCTACATATGAAATTCCTGAAAAAAACCCTAATTTTCTTGGCATAGAAAGGGTCAGAAAAGAAGGCTGCTGACTTCAGAGGGGATTTAAGTGCCTGCTTCACTGGACTAATTCCCAGCATCATTGGTGCTATGCTGAAAATGTACAGTTAACTCTAAGCACCTAACTTCCATGGAGATGCCAAATATGCAGAAGCAGTTCCTTGGTTGGTCTTGGCTCTGCTTTTGTTTGTTAGGTTGTCAGTTTTAAAAGAAAGAGATGGAAATATTAACAAAAAGCTCTATTTCTTCTTCACATTATAAGCACAAGTTTGTAAGGCTGCAATTGGGATTTGCCACCGAAAACTCAATGCTTTAATGGATTACAACACAGTAATATATTGCATCTGGCTTATTTTGCCTCAAAAACATCAATAGTATTATACATATAATCATTTTAAGATGGAAAAGTTTAAAATAAATGAGGGACCTGAGGCAATATTTTTTAATACAAGTATGTGTATTCATATATCAAAGGATCTGATTCACAGTGTAGAACATTTAGGCTACACAGCCTCCAAGAGTAAAGTCAGAGAATGTTGAGCTACAGGCCTGCCAGGGTTCTGGAAGCAAATGTGTGGAGCTAAATAACACAATTTCATGTTCTTGGTTTAAGAATAATCTGAAATCAGAAGCAATGATGAAAGAAGATGTCTTTAAAACATTGTGATCATCCACCAGCATGAACACCAAAACCTCCAAAATGAGTTCGATAGAACAGTCAGTGCATTTTCATGGGCTGTGGAGGAGCACACCTGAGCCCTGGGTCCAGTGCATCAAGGGGAGGAAAGAGCTTTGGAGGTGACTTTGTAAAGTGTGGCCAGCTGGCAACGGGATTTCAGTCTCTGAAAGACCTCTATTCAAGTAATCACAAGAAACAGCAAACTTCAGAGGTTTTATTCATCATTTGCAGAAGCAAACTGCAAAACCTCATGGAATAAAAGCCACTGTGCTTGTTCCAGAGTTCTGCTGTTTGGAAGAATTTGTTCAGTTTTGCTGTGACAGAGAAAGCTCCACTTTGAGTCTTCTGAGGGCAGGCCACATCCTAAGGGAAGACAATTTCTGGCACCTGGTGGCATAATGGAACTGAGTCCTTCACACATAGTGGGACTGGAGATCTTGGAACAAGCACTGCCAAAGAAGCAGCTACACTGCAGCAAAACCCAAGCAAACACTTGTTGGAGGAAAAGCAAAAGTGTGGAAGATACAAGAAAGGGAAGGTGTTCGGCACGTGGAGGTTGATAATACTGCAGCTTAGTTTGTTGCCCACAACCTTTTATTCAGGCTGTTTTCCTATTCCACTGGACTGAGGGAGATGCTAAAGGCTAGTTGCAGAAAGAACTCATGTTACCTAAAGTGAGACTTAGGCAGACTCCACAGTGAAATGTCATCCTGTTCCTTACCTAAAATTATCAGATACTGCGGTTTGTAAAGTTAAAGAGTTATTTGCATTCAGTTGTTTCACCTCTTTATGTACACCCAGTCTTGGTTCCCAGCTCTCTCCCAGGGCTGGAAAGTAGCCATTTATTTCTTCCCCTGAATCTCCTAAGGACCTGACCCACCAGGCACTCCCAGCACCTCAGACACCAGCAGGATCAAATTGCTCAGAAAACATGACAGGCATCAGTTAATTCTACACCATGCAGGGAATGGGAGCAATGCACATCTTTTGGTCACTACTGTTAGAATTGGACAATTAGTTTGAAAAGAAGTTATGCTGACTTAATTCTTCTTTCTCTCTGAGAAGACACAAACCCATACTTGACCTAGCCATGCCTTTCTCAGCTTGTGGTGCTGTCCATCTCTCCTTTTGAAGCTGTAACACAATGCAGCAACAAAGCCCAGCTCTCACTAGACCAGAAAGTGAGCACAAGTGCCCTCTTGCCCTCATTCGAAGCTCTCATTCATGGGTGGAGTAACAAAGAGGGGTCTTCACCAGCCACTCCAAAACAGCCACACACAGTGGTTGGACACATTTTCTCCTTCTGGCTGATTCTGCTTTTCCTTTCAGTGCAGCCATACTCACTCTTTGGCTCACTGCTTTTCTGGAGTCTCTGGCTTCACCTTTTGTGCAGGATGGTACAGCAGAATGAAGAGGAGTGGAGGGTGTTTCTTGGGGAGATTAGTTTAAAAGTTGTCCTAGTTAACAAACTTCTGGAAGGTCAGATGTGTGTTTGGGCATGCCCCTCACTCTTCTTGGAAGTGAGAATCAAACCCACACCCTGGACCAACACTTCATGGGTCTACAATAAAGCATCTGCTATGAAATGGTGGGCACTGCCACTCTTTCCCTGATTTAGAGGGTGGCCCTGCTCCGTGCTTGTAAGAGATAAATTCCAGTCCTGAATTCCTAGAGATGTTCAGGCCTGTAGATCCTCAGAGGATGGGAGCATTGCTGGAGCTCTGAGTGAGATGTCTGAGCAGTGGGACTCATCTGCTGGCCACCTAGCTGAGCCTTCTGCAAACTAGACACGAATATTTTTTATCCTATTTAATGTCTCAGCTGGGCACAAGTGGGTGAACAACTTCTGCCTTGTGAAGGCAAAGACATGAGAAACGTCTCCTTGTTCCCAACCCAGAGGGCACAAATATAATAGATTTGCATACAAGACAATTATTTAATATGTTCACAAATCAGTTTTATTAATTTAAAACAAAATTAATGAAGAAAAATTCTGTACACAATTGTGGACACAACACACCTTTTGTACAATAAGGCCCAGATAAACGGTTTATTTTTTTTCAGTCCATGACTGACTAAAAATTGAAAAAAAAAAAAAAAGACAACCAACAACCCCCCATCACTGTCTACTTTGCTTGAGGAAGAAAAAAGCTAATTATAGTATAAATTCTGAAGACTACCCATGATGTGCTTTATGTATGCATGTGAGTACTGTGTGAATTCCAGTACTCATACTGGGTGAAGTAAAGCACATGTGCAAGTCTTGGTAGGACAAAAGCCTCTCTGTCAATAATAAAGTAATCCACAAACATTGAATTCTAGCAGCAATATGATTCCTCCAATAGAGAAGGGTGTTGTTTTGTAGCTACATTGGTGCTTTGTAGCTCTACAGGTAGCTTTTTCAAGGCTGGTATTTTTAGCAAAAGAAAACAAGAAGAAAAGCTGGAGAATGAACCAAAAAAGCTGAGGCTTCTTTTTAATGAAGAGATTTAAATTGGGTAAAGGGAATTGGTACAATTCAAGCGGAAAAGTCAGACTAACAGTTTATCTGACCAAGTAGTTCACGGCCTTCAAGATTAGAAAAGTCACGAGTCACAGACAGACACAGTCGACGTTTGTCCTGTAAATGGGTATAGACAAAAGCAAATTTTAACTCCTTGGCAATAACTATTTCAGTATTTCCATTGCCGGCAATGGATGTTACATCTTAGGAAAATCTGACTCCTGGTGGAAGAGGATTAAAAAACTTAAATGTATATGAGTATTCTTGTTAAATTTCTCCAAAATATTCTCATTTCTAATTTCTAAAAATAACCATGATGACAGTTTTCTTCACTTTTGGGTGAGACAAAAACTATTTGGTACCAACATTGCAGTTTAAGTCATGTCTTAAAATATATGTGTTCTCTCTCTATTTCTTTATGGAATGAATTTGTTAATTAATTTTTCAATACTCTAAAAAAGGGCTAATATGTTAATTTTAAAAGAGGAAACGAAGAGAGCAAAGGACTCCTCTTCAATTGTGTTTTATCTATATTTCCTTTGTGGGGGGGAAGAAATCAATCTTTTCATAATCAGAGTAGATGAGAGAAGAAAAAGGCAAAGAAACAGCTGAGAAGAACAAAACCCAGTTCCTATTGACACTTGACATCCATGCTTTTGGTCTTGACAAGTTTATCTAAAAAAAATCCATTATCTACATATTTATACCCAACGCTTTGATAAGGCACTGCACAACAGTTTGTGCGCACGTGGCCTCATTCTTCACCAACAAGGCATTACTATCTTTCAATAGCATTTACCTTAACAATATGTAAAAGAATCATTCATTATTACAAATTTACACAAAAAATTCTTCCTGTACATGATTGTCTCAGTGATGTACCTATTAGTTTAAATTAGACTTATTTTAAACTACTCTGTAATGTGCTAAAATCAAAAGTAGTTGCTGTACCATACGGCAAAGGCTTATAATAGCCTTTAATCCTATTATACATAACCTCAGTTACATGATGTCAAAATATAGTCTGTTCATAAATAAGTAAAGATGTACAGAGTACCCTGGGTATGAGAAACCAAAAAGTAAACCTTCTTTACAAGAAAATTACTCCACTGGTATTTTGAAAAATCTCAGTCTTCATTGTGCAATCAAGTTTGCTGTGTTGAAGAAACGGTGTGTGTCACATTGAAGAGTGTAAAAACTACAAAGCATTTGCAGGTCCTTTTATTTTTCTTCACAGGCATGAACCTTTTACTTCTTTTTTTTTTTTTTCTCTTTTTCCTTCTCTACTTCTTTTTGGTAGCAAATACGGTAAAGATGAGCTCTTCAAATGTTTGCATGGCTTATTTTCATTGGACTCGCAGTACCAGAGCCAACAGCTGTTCTGAAGAAAAAGACATGCTCCTCTGTTTACTGAAAGGGCAAGGGTTAAGACCAATTGCAGCTGTATGTCAACATGTTGAAATCACAAAGTTCCGTAGTCCAATGCTGACACAAGACACAGGCATCCCATCCATGGGCAGAAGGAGGCTCTGGGGTTTCAAAGTGCTGCTGAGCTGCTACAAGTACTCCAGTTCCAAGGCATGGTGAAGGGCCATAAGGTCAGAGTGGCTCGAGATCCTCCAAAATGGCATCGCATGCTGTGAACAGCACAGACAACATGTAAAAATAACCCCAAGCGTTCTGGTATTTAGACCCACCCACTGTTTTTTTGCAAAGATAAGGGAACACCGCGAGGAGAGAAAAAGAGCTCTTGAAACTTCAAACCCTTCACATTTATCTCTGGTTTCACTGATCCACCCCCTCAGCATATATTCTCAATAACACCAAATCTATTTACCAATGGGAACAACAGCAAACATGTCAGGAGGTCATAAGGCAGGGAGGGGTTTCTCATCTCTTTATGAGAAAAACAGATTTCAGCATGTGGCAGAAGAAAATATTATTTCTAAAACAAAATACAGGAAAAATGACCTGTACACGAAGCAGGTAGGTTGAGGAAGGGAACATCATTTGATTAAAAAAAAGGGGGAGGAGGAAATATTATTTACTATCAAAATGCGTTTGTTCCTTGTGGAACTATCCCTGGGAGGTGAATTAAGAACATAGCCATGGTGATTCAGACTAGCTCATGTGTTGCTCACATCTCTTTGAAAGGAGTTTTATCCCTGTGCTTTGTATAACATCACACATTGTTAGCACTGATCTTAAAACATCTTTTCCATATGGGACAAGTTTAAAATAAATACATTTTTTTTTCCTATTAGCTGCAATAAAATCTGTCTGGAGCACAAATATGTTTGCAAGCAACCTGAACAAACCAAAACCACAAATACCAGGAAAAAGCACACATTACTTTATCCATGAAGAGTAAAAATCTGAATAAGAACTACCCTTATACTGCAAACCAGGGGTTATAGTGTCAGCAAGAACCTTTGCACAAATAATGACAGTAATAATAAAGATAACCATCAGCTTTCTTCAGAAAAATAGTCTATAAATGCCATGGGAAAAAAGTTTCAACTCAACAATATTGTGAATGTGGTCATGTTCACCTTTTCATTGGGTGAGTCTGTGTTCTGGCACCTTTAGGAGGCAAACCACAAGCAATTTATTATCGAAATAGCTTCTGAGTTCCCCAAGCACTTTATCTATGACTTCACAGAAAGGCTTTCTTCATACTCCTCCAGCAATTCCAGAGCAAATTCCTAATTCTACTGAAATCAGTGGCAAAATTAATATCTTCTGATTATCACTTCTATGATGATATTATTTTTTTTTTCATTCGGGTCTTCTCAAATTTTAAGCTAGAGAACAATCTTGAAAACAATGTGAAACTCTCTGTTTCCAGCTGCATGTTTACTGTATGTACTGTAATTTTACCTTATACCTATCTCACAAGGCAAACACCTTAGCACAGAGCCTCTCATATTTTTGTTTTTAGAAGCTCAGGTCAACATCTGTCTGTCAGTGTATAAATAACTATCATTTTTTAGAAGAACGCTGCTTCAATCCAGATAATGACGTGATGATGAACTGGGTTGAATGTACAGATTAAAGCAGAGATTAAAAAACCCCCCCAAAAACGTAACCATGTAAATAGGGGCAAGTCTCTCTGAAGTCAAAAGGCAACTGTTAACGAACAATCAACTGGTGCTCTTGTGTGAGTCAGAGAAGATAATGTTGAATTAATCAATATTAATAAGCAAGACTAAAAAGCACTGTAAGGAATCAGGAAAATGAGCACCCAGTGCAGGACAAATGTTAGCAAGTGCAGTTACGCAGTAAGAAGGAGTGCAGAGTGAAGGAGGAGCTGGTGAGCATCCAGTGCCCATGTTTCACTTCAGAAGAGTTCTAGTTTGGCATCACGGAAAAAGTGCCCATTAGCTGTTGGAGAGCATTTGGTGAGCACCTGGACAATATATTCTTGTCTAGTTCTATCCAAAATAAATCTTCCCCTTCCCCTCCCTCCCCGCCTCTCTAAAACCAGTCAAGGATGTTAATCAAAGCATGGTAAGGAGGAATGATGGGAAGATCTATTTCAATATGACACCCCTGATCTGAATTAAAATGTAATATGGATGCATAGACAAATGCTCACATTCAGACTATGCCTAGCTTTTAAAGCAAAGAAATTTCTTCAGGAAGAAAATGAAATTACTCACAATGAAGCACCATTGGAAGAGTTTCTGTTCTGCTTTGCTTAAGTCTAGATTGTTACAAAGCCTTGAGAAACAGATGACTAAATCTCATGATGTGAGATGTTGTTGGAGCAAGTATTTATTATGCTTCCAAAACACTTTTATACATTATGCCTTTCCTTAAGAAGGACATGTCGAAAACTGACTACAACATCTATTATTTCTACATCTTCAACCTAGACTTCCATTGTACTGTCTCTATGCTCCACCAACAACAGAAATGATATGCCATTAGCTCATTGACTTGCAACTCCACATCCCAGTGTCTTCCCTCTGTTACCTTATACAGATAGTCTATCCTCTCCACTCCATCAGGTCAGACACTGCTGCTTTCTGACTCAAATCTTTCCCAAAGATTCATCTCAGGAAATGAACCAGCAAGAGCGAAACAAAATAAAAATCCCTAATCCTGACATTCTCCAGGCTTTCTAAAAGCTTCTGTACACCTATCTCTTATTTAGGCTCTGAGACCTTTCTGGCAGAATTTGTAAGATCTAAGAGGGGTGTTACATCAAGGACGAAGGGGAACAGGTTTGTGCTCACTGCAGGTCTGTGCAGTGTGTACCAGCTGACTGCACTTGCTCGGCAGTGCTCAGCCATGCTGCCTCCGTTTCTTGTGCGGCTGCTGTTTCCCCCTTCTCTCACAAGTCCCCTGCCAGGCAGGACCTCTCTGCTCTGCCTTTCCACTAGCCATAGCTCTCAGCGTCTCTTAGTCAGCTTGGCACCAGCTCTGCCTCAGACACTGGGTCAGGGAGGCGTAAATAGCACACCTAACATGTGGCATGGCAAAGAGTTGGGTGGACACCTGACTTTCAGTAGTGTCTTTGTAGAAGCCAAGAGTCAATGACATGGACGCCCTTCAAGGTCAAGCAGCAAACTAATGAATAGGGAGAACTGTAGTAATAAATCCTTGGCTTCCAGCTCCCACTTCATGCAGTTCCAGCATTATATTGCTTCCCTAGTAACAACCTCAGCATCACAGAGTGTACACACACCAGGCAGCTAGGACAGTTAAAGACTCTGATTGATTTAACAGAAGGTTTAGCTTCTGTTAAATCAAATCACAGCAGTTCTTTCTAGATGTCCATATGCAGTATCAAGTTTTGGATTACCCTTGGCTGTTTATGGCCAGATTCTAAACCAAAACTTTAAGTGGTCATTATTTTAGCTATATCTTTCTATTTCAAATTCACTTAAGTCTCCTCTGTTTCATTTATGTCAGTCTGTGAAAGGAGTATGACCTCCATTTACTCCATATAATTACAGGAGTGAGGTATGGATTTATTCTAGGGAGTCCCATGAAAACAAAGAGGTTGCATATACCTCAGGATTATAATTATTTTCAGTTCTCCTGCATATAGGTCAAAAGACCAGCAGCACACTCCCAAGAAATGAAGCACGCCAGGAACGCAGTGGCTGCAGGGGGCTGGAATCTGCCCTGGCGCTCTGTGCACAGCCAAAGGCGGCTGATTGAGATCTCTATCAGTCTGACCCTATGGCACAGCCCCCATAGCTAAGAGGATGCGAAACAAACCTGATACATATCTATATATATCTATATGCATAAGTTTGTGTAGGTATATAGAGTCACACACGTATGTGTTCATATATATGCATGTGTGTTCATGGGGTATGTACTGTAATTTTCACTTTATCTAAGATAAGAAATTATTGCACAAAACTAAAACACGGAAGGTAACAAAATCATCATACAAAACCTTATACATCATTCCTGTATTATCACGTTTCAATTAACCACAACTATTCAGCCCTGTCAAAAGCGGTAACACACCCATGAGACAGAAGTACATATTTTCTTACCGAATGACCAGGGAAGAGATTCTTTGTATATATATTTACTAAATATTTCCTTTAGAAAGCCATCCCTGCCAACACTTACCAGGCATGTCATGTACAACACATGTCCTCTATTTTAAGCACACTGAGAAATGCTAATATCTCATTCACCGCTGTGGGAGAATGGACAACAAATGCTAACTGCTAATAAACAGGCAGTGTAACTGGATGCATTAGTATCTAAGAAAACTATAAGAAAGCTTTTTTTGTTGCATATTGGAGGAATATGCATCTAGATTGGCAGTAAAACAATGATTTTGTGTACTATTTCAATAGCTTCCAAATAAATAGGAAGCTTTTGTCTTTTAAAAAACATGAATTGTTTTGTTAATAACATGAAGTTCGGGAATAAACATATTTATGAACTTCTTATTTATTTAATTTTGATGACACTTTGAAATGAAATATGGTGGTAAAAGTTTGACTTTGTTTTTGATGTAAAAAACATGAAAAGTGAAATTATTAATTTAGTAAAACTAAAAATTATATTATTATTAAATAACATAAAAATATTAAGGAATTTTATTTCTGAAATAGAAACAATATTATTTTTCAGCATGTATTTACTAAAATAAAACTTCAACAATTTTATTCAACCAAATAAAGCGTATCCATTAGCACACGTGCAAAACAAAGCCATTTTTTTGAAAAGTTCAGACTATCCTCCTTTTCTTAAATGAATACATATTTATAGAAAAACCTAACTCCTGAGATATGTGATGGATTTGAATAGAAAACTCATCAGTTTCTGTCAGTATTTTTGTTGTGTTCCTGCCAGATTTGCTAAACGTCGTCTTTACTTCTTACCCCAAACCTGACCAGCACAGTGTGACTGTGAGCTTGAAAGCAGTGGCATATTGGATACCCATTTATATTCTATTTATTGCTACACAAAGATTTATGATTTTTCCTCCCAATTTCCCTCCAAGGCAGCATGACCATGTTGGAGACAAAGGGAGAAGTCGATTTGCCTGGGCTCTCCCGCCATCACCTGATGTAAAATCCAGCTCCTCAGTGCAGAGAGCCTCCTCCTTTGTCTCCTCTCAAAAATTAGAAATCCTTTGGAGGATTCTTCTAAGTAAAAAAACTCAGGAGTTTTGTGTTGTTTTTTGTTTGTTTATTTGTTTTGGTTTTGTTTGGTTGGTTTGGTTTTTTCTACTTTACGATTATGGCTCTAAAGGCAAAAGATGAACTCAAACAAAACAAAATGAAACAAAACACAAAACAAAGCAAAACAAATAAAATGCCAAGTCAGTGGAGTCTCTAGCAGAAAACCCCAGAAAATTATTCTGGGAATAGCTGTGTAACCACAGTAGTCCCCCCCCGAGCATCTTAGATGCGGCAGCCGCCCCGAGCACCTTTCAGCTCTCACACCGGGTCCTTTCTGTCCTCCTCTCCCTCTTTTCCCAGGGAAGCTGATCCAAATGTAGCAACCTCCGTGTGAACCCTGGCGTTCCAGCCACCCTGGCTGTGAGCTGAACCGATGCAAAGGGTAGGATTATTTCCCAGTCTGCAATGCACACGGCCTGAGAATTTTAATTGTCTTATAAAATGTTGTGCTGGAAGTGACAATTAACAGAGGTGTTGATACCACGGCTAGTCCTGCACTATGCGAAACATAAGAGTGTGTGGTTTCCTCAGTGTATTGTATTTATTTTCATTGATCAAAAGCGGCATTTTTCCAACAATGCATTTTGTCTTAAAAATGTCTCTCAAAAGAGCAATGATCTTTTAAACTATATTAAAAAGTTTCTATTGTTAAAATTTTACAATAATGACTATAATAAGAAGATTTTTTTTTAAAGTGTCCTTTTTTCCCCCTTTTGTTGTATTGACATAAATTAAAATCTTGCTTTACGATGAAGCAATCGATCAATTATTGGTAAACTATTTTTAGTAAAAAAATTTAACTTTCTTACCTCCTAAGCTAGAATTTCACGTCTTTTCACTACACAAACACAGAAAAAAAAAAATCTCTCAAATTAAGTAAATTTGAATTTATGTGCTCACTTAAAAATTCTCATTGTAGTTTACAGGTAATCAATGAAGTGCTATTTGAGCATTAAAGAAGGGTGTACTGTTTACAGTCTATGTGGTGCAAAGAAATGTACATATCCTAAAGGGCTTCACAACAGGTTAACACTTTCAGCAAAGTGCTGTACAAAGGGATAACATAAAAGCTGTCTCTGCTCCAAGAATATCACAAAACCCAACATGCTGACAGGAAGGAAGGTAGGAAGGAACCAGCTACAGGGTTCAGGGGATAAGCAAGGCAATGAGGTAGATCATGGGGCAGTTATGCTAATTTGGGTCAACAGGCTTTGGGTTTTTTTGTGGGGTTAAATCTTTGCTGTTTTGTTTGCATGGTCTCTGGAGAATGTCTAGGCTTTTTAATACAGCAATGCCATTTATTCCTGAGGCAGGGCATACATCTTTAAACTGAAGCACAGTATACACCAGTGTGCATCCCTATGCTTACTCCTCCTAATAAAGCTGAAAAGAACTTGAAGACCAGATAACCACAAAGACAACATCTGAGTTGGGAGCAGCTCCTGGTACCACAAGGCACTGAGCAGCTGTTGCTCTTGCAGGATGTGAAAGCCAAAACTTAAGAGGCAAATCCTGCTTTCACAGTGCGAAATAGTGAGCTCTTTTTTGGTGGAGTAAGAAGCAGGACAAGAATCACAGAAGCATTTTCCTTAATCAAATTAATATTTTTCTGCAGAAAAGCAGAGCTGCTGGCCTACTTATTGGCTTCTCTGGCATTACTGCAGCAGATAATTTAATCCAGAGCATCTAACATGCTTTGAATCTGAAAATTCCTTCCACCGAGAAAGAATACACAGAAGTAATGGCACAAAAGAACTTTCTATACTGCTATTCCTCCCAGTGACTAGAAAGGCTTTTTCTTATGCTTTTCTGAATCATGTTTCCTGTTGAAAAAAGCATTGAATTAGATAATGTTACTGAAAGGACTACTCCTGCCATTATCATATACAACACTATTTCACTGAGCAACAAAAAAGGAACAAAGTGGTGGTGGTGTTTTGTTTTTTTTTTTTTTTTACCCCCAATCTTAAATGTAGCTTTTAAAATGTAATCATTTACAGCGGGAAAACATTTCTCCACAAAAGATGAAAGGCATTTCTGAAGGAGAAAGGAGCAAACTATTCCTGTCAGTCCACCAAAGGGACATATGAAACTGAGACTCTGTGAAGCGCTGGGACACAAAACATGGATTTTATGAAGAAAAACCAGCAAACGGTTGTAAAACGCCATGCGGACTAATTAATTTCACTTCTCCAATTTAGAAAGTTACAGTGGAAACACATACAGAACCATCATTGAGAGCCTTATGCTAAAAGAAAAGCTGTGTAAAAGCAATTTACCTGTAAAAGGAAGCAAGAACAGAAATGCCCCATTTCCTACTCTTTCTCCTACTGTTCAAATAGCCAAAATTATGCCTCATTCCTTCAAGCAAAGACTTTATATCTGCTGTACTTTGGTAGGATAGAAAAGCCAGGAATAATGCCTATTATTTGTCATGGAGAAGAATTACTTTGTATGGATTCTATTCCACACTGGGGAAAAAAAGAGTCAATTTTTTCCTTCTTTCCAGCAGAAAGCAAAAAATAATAAAGACATTCAACTAGTATCCTATGGTCAGTTAACTGAGGTTATGAATGCAGGACAAGCCACAGGCATTTACCCGAATATAGAACCCAATCTACGGACACAAAAAACCCTTGAAAATTTTGCATACCTACTCCAGTCCTACATACCTTTTCAAGGTGTGACATATACATGTTTCATATAGTCAAACAGCACACTGCCTTTGATCAGCAAGAAATGCCATTTTTTGCTTATATTCATAACATCCTATATGGCATTTTGAGATGCCAATGAAGACGGAACTATTAGTTGTTGGCACAAAGCCAGGGTCCATTTTCAGGCTCCTTTTTGACATACATCAAACATTCATAGCTAGCTTAATGTGAACAACAAGGAACATTATCATCTAGAGTTATACACAACTTTCTACTAGATACGGTCAAAACATATTTCATAAAGCAAAGACACAAAACCCAAATGTCAATGCATGCTGTCCCATACTGAAGACAATTTTGCTTTCAGACTCCCGAAATCAAACTGCGCTGAAAAAAGGTCATTACCTTTTTTGCACCTTGCTCTTCTTCGACACCGTCCCCTATAACAACATACACTACTTTTCTTCCAAATCTTTGAATTATTCGCTCGAAACAACTTTCTTTTCCTGAAATAAAAAGATCAGACTATTCAGGAGAGGTGGTGCTGGGAGGACATCAAATACATGACTTTTTAGTGCAGATCTATAATAAATTATTAGAGCTAGTGTGAGAGAAGAGCCTCTCCCACAGGATAGCATATCAAGGCCAAGTGCAGTTTTACTCCTGCCATGGCAGCTGTCAGCCAACCTTAAATCTGCTCCATGAGGTTCTTTAGTACACCCGCCATGGCAGAGGTAGTGAACTAGAGTTCCGCAATATCAACTACCTTGTCTACTTCTCTAATCTGAGGTGGGGTTCAGGGGGTAATTTCCCCATCAGGACAATTCTCTACTGGCTGTTGATGGCCAGTATCCTGAACTGAGCAAATTGATTGAATCTGAGTCAAAATTCTAGGTTTTTTTTTTTCCCATAACCTGTGACAAGAGTAAGCACAGCTCCTGAAACAGTAGTATCCTGACTTAGGAGGTAACCCAAAAGATTCAGATTTAAATGCCTGTAATCCAATACATGGGCAAGTCCTTGATCCTGCACTGGGATCCATTAACGTGGCTCATTACTTCCCTGTGCAGACCTGGGGAAATTATCCCAAGTGCTCCAGCCCTACACCTACATACCAATATTGGGAAGCTTCAGGAACTGGTACTGGGAAGCCAGAAAGAAAGCAAATGCTTGCAGTTGAGTTTTCTCAAATGTTCCCACTCTGAAAGTTAACTTCATGGTACATGCTTACCTGTGTGTCTACAGCAAGCGATATTTCAAAGAAGTTTTTTTCAGCTACAGATCAATACCAGTACAAGAAAAAAAAAAAGCTTGAAAATTACAAAAAGGTTTCTAGCCAGAAGAGAAGCCTAGCTATTCAATGACATCCTTTAACATTAGTGCCAGGCGTAAGAAACATCCAACACTAAGTAGGTTGAAAAGGTGCTTGAAAAATCTAATGATTTCCTGTGACAGTTGGTGACTGAACACAGTTTTCCGAAAATACCCTCCTGTCCTGTGTACGTGAAGTCACAAGGGAATATTTATTAAAACATGTTTTAATTAAAATGTGTATTTAAAGTATTATAATTCAAAGTTTTAGTTTATTTTGAAGTTTTGACAGATAGTACCATTACATTTCTATCCAGAAAACAGCTTTAAATATTTTGAGGTAATGCTTTCAAATTTCTACATAAAAATCTTGATGAAGTTTTTTTTTTTTAAAAAAAAACAAACAAACAAACAAAAAACAAAAAAAAAAACCAACCAACCAACCAAACAAACAAAAACAACAAAAACCAAACAAAAATAACCTACCATTTTTTCTCGGCCATTTGAGCTTTCTGTATTATAGATACTTAAGAACACATGAAAAATGTTTTCATCTAGCCTACAATTTTGAAGGAATCTGAGACAGAACAGATATGTCATAATCACGTTAAAAACTACAAGGACGGTTGCAATCTGGTCCTATGTACTTCCGCATAATCAGAATAATATCTTTTATACTGAACCAGAAAACAGAAATAAACATTTGCCTGGCTGAAGCTTATTACAGTCAATATGAATGAACTTCAATAATTACACTCTGCAGCAAAACTTTCTTGCTTCTGGTAAACTGTTTACCAAAATTTGCTACAGAGCCCATAAAAACAAATGGAGCCAGGGCTTACATTTGCAGCATTCTGTACTTACAGCCTACTAAAAAGCCTTCTCAGCTGCTACACAGCCTCAGAGTTTTGAGAAATTATGACAAAAAAAGCAATTATATTTTCTCCTAACAGAGACTGCATCAGCTATGTGAAGCTTTCTGTGCTGGATCATGACAAACATTTGAAAAATACCTTTAGGATGCTTCAGCATGAAAAGTGTTTAATGAGATCAGGTATCACTAATCTCTATATTTGCTATGGTGAATGTAGGTAAGAAATAAATGCAGACTACAGTAGCTTTTTATTTAGAATCACAGTTTCAAAAGTATCACAACAGTATAAAAATAGCTCACCTATTTTAGTCGCACTGTAAATATTCTCTATGGGAAATACAACCCCTAGTCCATACAACAAGACTTTCGCCAGAGCTGGGATTAGCTGCGTCGTTGTTACAAGAATGTTCACACAATTTGTCCTATGGAAGAGAAAATGCAAATATCCTTTTTTTTTTTAACAAAACAAAACAAGTAAAATCTTATCCCTCCTATCAGAACCCCTCACCATTATTATTGCCACTTACAAAGAAACAGGTTTTCTCTACCTTATAGGAAAGCAAGGTACAGAGTGGCATGGTCAGACCAGAACAGGGAATGAGAAGAAGGTCCTCCAGCTTCAGAATTTTGTCTACCAGACAAGCAGCCTCTTCTATTAATAGATCATCATCAGAGATCTTAAAGTTTCCTAACTATCCCATACTCACCTTGAATGAATAAGGGTGAGTGCTTTCAGTGCAAGTGTTAGCCAAGAATCTGTCAAAGCTTCAATTTCTGCTCTGAGTTGTAACCAAGCCTCTCTTTTTGCTGGACCAAGAAGACCTGTGGAGTAGATAAGAGAACGTCTGCATCAAAATTAAGCAGCATTCTGCCATTTTCCTTTGCTTTCCATCAGCCCAGAAACAATTTTCCACACACCTCAAACTAAACAGCTCACTAAACACTACCACGTTAAAAAAGGGACAGAAACCGAAAGTTCTTCCCTTTTACTACTTCTGTATTTGTTAGATATTCCAGAGTCACTTGCCTCCAACATTATTTTTGTAGGTGTTATATATTTCTTTTACTCGTCTGTAGCGGAAAGCCAACTTTCGCATCCAGTCCACTCCTCCTCGCACTCCTGTCGCAAGGCACAAATTTGCACTGGTGGCAGCCGCGGGAAAGCCGTCTGTTCCAAAGTTATACGTGCTAGTCAGAGATAAGGAAACACCCAGATTAATAAAAGGCAACAGTCTACATTCAATCACCAGCTACTCACTTTGCTGAGTTGCAAAGGCTAAGACAACTATTATAAATAAAGAGCGAGCTACTGTGAGCACTACAGCAGTTCATCGCTTTCCCAGGAAGGAACTTGCAAAGTGAGGTTTTATCTTGCTCAGTTCTCTTGTACCTTAAATCCTGGCCGTTGTCATCTGAAGACACGTCGTCAATGTGAACCTGGTCGCATTCCTAAGGTGACAGAAAGACTTTATAATTTTGTTGATCTTGCAATTCTTGAAAATAAAGCTATAAAAATGATGAACAATCTACTCATCAAGGATATTTTTAATTGTGGAAATCAGTAGATGGCAGTCTTGCTAAAACAACTATTTTACCTATTCCTTGTGCTCATTTCTTAGAATAAATGCACACCATCATTAGCTACTACTGCTAAATGGCTTTCCAAAACCAGGTTTTTATGTTTAGAAAGGAAAGTGGTTAAAAACAATTAGCATATGTGTTCCATAAACATTCTTGTAGCTTTTTAGGTACCTTAAGACATCACGCTGCTCAAAGCTGATTCAGTCAGTGCATAAGTGTAACTGAAACCAGACATTTTGGTAAATGTAACATATTAGAAAAATTAAACCTGATGCTAACCGCCAATGAAATTATGACCTCTGATTGCTGTTGAGCCACACACCAACACAGCCTGAGGCCAGCGTTTCAGAGGAGTGCAGACGAAAAATCTGTTCCTAGTTTGCCATTCATTTGAGAGTTGTGAGTTTCCTTCTCTCTCTTTGGTCTCAGCGCATGAAAGCAGCTTGCAAAGATGAAGAAAATCTGAACAGAAACAGGCAAATCAAGCCATCTTTCTTCAGTGACTTGTATGCAAACTAACATGGCACATTCATAATTAGCTTTGTCCACCACTAAACTAAAAATTTTAATGTGTACTGTTTATCCACCAAAAAAACATCAGAACATTAATACTAACAATTTAACTTTTGGCAGGAAAACAAATAAACCTTTGGCACTCTAGATCAGTCTCAATTCAGTGCTTGAAACAATAATGGATTTCAATTATTTAAATAATTTCCTCTTCTCTCTCTTAATGTGAAGTTCTATAACAAACATGATCTATTTTAAACATTAAAAAATTGCAATCCTTTATTTTTGTGTTATTGCTTTCCCCTGAACAAATTTTTCTCTCTCTATGGATTTGTGAGGAAGGGAGGCAAGATAGAAGTGCAAAGAAACTCAAACCAGCTGTTCCCTAACAGAATTAAAATCATGACCCTCAACCCTTTTTCTAAAACATCTATTTTCCAGCCAACCCTCTCCCAGCAAGCAGCAAGCTCCAAGGAGGAAAAGACTTTGACCCTGTAACCTTCTCCTCCTCTCCTGAGGTCAACAACCTCAGATAAGAAAAAAGTTGAAGAAGTCTATTTGGCCTCACATGATGGCTGTGGATTCTAGATTTTTAAAAACACATGTCTATGAAAAATACCTCAAAAAGTTTTCAAATGCTTTGAAGAACAAGGTGTGGTCTTTCGCACTTGTATAACATACACTTATTCTTACTATAATAACTGTTTTGTATTTTAAACATAGGTAGCTTGTGCTAGAGAGAGATGTAAGAGTGGTAACAAGCACAGGAAAGACAATAATACATTTGCTCATATTTAACCACCATACAGTGAATTTCCTTCTCAGGCAGACAAAATGTATTAGATGTACAGACACAGCTGAAACTACAAGTGTGAACATATGTTGCCAGGCTTTGAAAATCAACTTGGCTGAAAAAAAAAAGACAACCAACCCAAACAAAAAACCCAGAAGCTTCTTCAGCAAGTTATCAAATTCATAGAAATCAAGGGATTTTTTTTGTTTGTTTATAACTAAAAGGAACTGTCCATCCAAATGCCTACAAAATTAAGGATTCAAATACGAACTGAGTGCAAGTTAATGAAGGGACACCCTCCTGAATTCATGGCTTTCCCATTGTAGTTACTCTTCCACTGCTTAGTGACTTCTCAAAATCTCAACAAATAGAAAACCTAAGCTTGAATTGTCAACACAGCAGTGACAATTATCAAGTTAACAGTCTCCCAGGTTGAAAACTATGAAAAACAATTGGAACAAGTTGCTGGAGAAGAGGAATCAAAGTAGAAATCTGGCAAAAAGAAACAATTTTTTTTAGTAACCACGAAACTAAAGGAAGGAGTAAAAGATCAGCTTCTCACAGGAGCAGCTGAAAGAAGGAATAACTCAACAGAGTTACAAATTCAGTACTCTCAGGCAAAAGATAGAGGCAGGAAAGATGACACCAGTCATCTCCAATCCCGCAGTTAGAGAGGACCCAAGGACATGGAATTTTAATTTACACTGCAAGGTCTTGGGACCATCACAAGCCTTGGGACACCACAGACATTCTCCCCTTCTGTCTAACTATCTGCTTGATAGGTAGAAAGTGAGAACTGAAATGACACAACAGAAATAGAAATCATGGTATTGAAAGAAAGAGTGATTTTGGAGACAAAAACCCCAAAAGAGAAATTAGAGATTAAAACTCATTGGGGTAAAGGTATAGAAGCAGCATCAAGAAAGCAAGCAAAGGGAAGAAAAAGTGACGAACATCACAAATTTCTAGTAAAATACTGAATATAATGCAGAGAGATAGTTTCCCTTTTGTCAGAAATAAAAGAAGAAAAAAGTCGAGTCAGGAAGGCGATGAAGCAAAATTAAAGCACAAGGGATATATGTTATAATTTGGAAAGGATTAAAGACCAATGTGATTGACACTACATTACAACTAAAGGAAGGTCACAAACAGTGCATGACTGTTTTGTTCCTCTTGAGTGGCAGGACACAGCTTTGAGGCTAAATGTGAGCTCTGAGTGCCAGGTATTTTTTCACACTGTCTAGCTGACTCAGACTTTGGGCTAATGAGTGATGGGTGCATTTTTCAACCCCTAAACACGGGAAGGGAAAAAGCTCATTTAGCAATTTCTTTTTTAGCAGTAAAGTTATTTAGGAATAACTCTTCAGATAATTCAATACCTGCCCACCATTAAGTGATCTGGTCCAACCTTCCTTTGGAACACCTTGTATTTGTTTTCACTTGCTTGCTTTGTGTGGAGCATTTGTTCATGAGCAAAGACTACTTCAGACACTGTTCAGTACTCTGATTAGTTCTAAGCAAGTACCCACACATATAACATTTTAAACCAGCAGTTAACTCAATATGCACAATAATCAGGAATATGGTAAAATGACATTTGACACTGACCAATAAATAAAGTATATGCTTCCACCCAGTACATTTTTGCAAAGACATATTTTAATAAAAATACAAAGTCTCATAAAATCCTCAAGTACTTCCCCAAAAAGCTTCCATGACAGAAGCCAACTTAGAGCTAAACAAACATTCAAAAAAACAACCAAAAAACTGGTTTGTTTGCAGGTTTACCATTTCAAAGTTTTACAGATATATTTGACACTTTTGCAAAATTTTCATAGGAAATACAGTACTAGTATTCTGTTCCTAATTTCTCCGGCAAAATGCTACCTGAAATTAATTCCCAGTAGAAACACTATAAATGTATGTTATTTATGCAGATGTATTTTATTATGATATAATCAGATTAGTAGTTAGCTCCAAAGCAGAACATTAGAATTGTTGGATTCACTTTTAAAATAGGCTGAACTGGCAAGTAAGAAGCAAAATATCCTGTGGCTTATGTACAAAGATTATGCAGCAAGCTGTGTTTTGCTCCTAAAGGTGTTGACATGTTTGCACTGGAGGTTTGGATTTCAGCCAGACAGGCTGAGATGCAGCTCTGCACTTTGGGATCAAACCCTGGAAAGCCAAATACACTTGGTATAGTTCAAGCGATAATACTTTCAGAATGGAAAAGCATCTTAGACGTTTCAAACCTATTCTCACATAAGTCTGTCTAAATTGTATCGATTTTAATGAAAACATTGCCAAAGTGCTTGATGTTCATTTGGATATAAGAGTTGGGCTACTAAAACATACAGAAATTTAAAAGGCCTTATTCATGGTGCCACGTATATGTTGTATGCACGAGTACCAGACACAGGATAGGACAGTTATTCACAAAGGGTAATTTAGCCTAGAGAAACGATGCTGCTCTGATTCAGATCTCTGCTGCAGATCCCTTGCAGCTGTGGCCAGCAATCAGAGGGCAAGTTGGTCAGAAACATGGCTCAGTTGTTTCTTCTTGGTTGGTTTTCTGTATGATCAGCACACTAAGCTTCACAGCTGCTGTGGGAAAAGCCAGAAGAGCGGGGCTGGGTGGTGGGAGCCCAAGGCAGGACCCCCAGAGCTATGTCAAATAAGTGCCATCTGGAAGCTAGGGAGGTTTGTTCAAAAGGTTTTGTGGAGAATTATATTTTAAGAAAGAATTTGAGGCAGAGAGAAAATTTATCTTCTGCAAAGGGGAAGAACAAGTCTTTTCAGTTCAGGAAGGGCAGCACAAAAGACAGCAAGCTGTGAAATGCAGGAGGATTTAAAAGCCTGTAGGAGGGAGACCTCAGCAAAAGCTGCTACCAAGGAAGAGAAAGGAGACATTTCCTATATACCTTTAAACTGCAAGTTTGGATGTAGGAAGAGGCCAAATAGGTGATATAAAGCATTAGTAATATGCTTAAAACGTGTTCAAAGATACAGTGTTAAAGGGGATACTGGAGGTTATCTGTGAACTTATCAATTAGGCTAAGGGAAAATGAGTGTCAACATCTGTAACTTAGCAAGTCTACCTATAGCAGTTTAAGAAATTACTGTCCACGCTCTCCTTTGCTCTTCTCTTGCACAGGTAACTTACATGGATCCGTGTGTTTGCATCCCTCAGACCTTTCAGTGCTGTAACTAGTATCTTAGCTTGAACAAATATCCTGCAGCAGCACAATTAAACCAACAGACATTGCAGGGAGCAACTGAGGCTTGCTTCTATGCTTCCTTCCATCAGCTCTGCTTTCGGATTGAAGCAGCAGCAGATACATGTTCACAGGAGCTCCTTCAAACTGCTGCAATCATTTGCTAAGTGAAAATATGTCTCCAGTGAAATGCAGTAAGCCAAAGAAAAACAACAATTGGAAATAACGGACTAGGTGAATCTAGCCTAAGTCTTACTTGTACGTGGAAAGCTTGCGTCTTCTCCCTCCATTCCCAAAGCATTTGATAATTCCTTCCTGCTAACTTTTCTTTCTTTTCTGTTTTTGTATGATGAGCCAAAAGCTCCGAGAGATGCTCCACAGTCATTATTCACAGCTCTTAAAATGCCTGGACCTATGTAGTCTTCTGAAATAATTCCTTCAAACTAACTTAGGATCTTCAGAAAGATTCATATGCAACACATTAAGTTATGGCAGAAATGTTCTGCAAATATTTATATTGCTTTGCTCCTTCGCTACCACCCGTCAAGTTGTGCACTTCTGCCATAATTATGTAAAATATGCCTCACTACTCAATTTACTGTAGGAAAATTATAATAATAAAAAAAAGAGATTAGGGCTGTTACAAGAGTTCCTCTTATCTGTGCCAATACTACATGCCAAGTGGAGTGATGTAACGGCTAGCATGCTGATCCTCTACATTTCTGTGTTACAAAACTAACAAAAATAAATCTAATAATTCTGCTGCCTTTGAATAAACATTGAGTGTAAGATAACTCTGGACAAGCTTGCACACTATGAAAAGGAATAATGTGAATAATATTATGAACATAACCTCAGAGAATGCCGTAGTATTATAGTCCCAAATCTGCTGATTATGGCTAAAATACATTTCCACATTTGGTTAATCTTCTTAATTTACCGTGAGAAAACTAACACCATGCTGTCAACTAATTGTTTCAATACCTTAGTCTGCAAAGTCAAATGAGAGAGGGGGAAAAAAAAGGCAACAACCACCCTTCAGAACAAGCTATTTTGAGTTTGCCTTTACATCAGCATGTCCATTGAGACAACTTGGACTCTGGCCAACTCACAGGAAATGATTGCTGGGATTCTCTGTTCCTCTCATATCTGTCATTACGCAATTATATCCACTGCTTCATTTTCCCTACTGAACAGTAGAGAAATTTGGTCATGTACATGTGAGAACAGATCTGGCAAAACAAGTTAAAGCTGCAATCCTTCATAAATGTGATGTATCTGAAAAAACCTTCATCAAAAAAAAAAATCTTCTAGTGTACACTGCTGTGGTTTTTTTATGCAGCTTTTTATGACAGCAATATCTCTCTTCATGTCTTTTCCAGAAACAATATACCCTTTAAGATATATATCCTTTCAGATTATTATCTGCTCCACAAAGACTCATCACTTCTATAAGCCATCACAGTGTGCTTCTTTGGGAAACATAGGATTACAGATTGTCAGGGAATGTTTTTCAAAACTGCTATTGCATATTCCAAAGCTAGTTTGCGATGACCATTTTTTATTATCTGTTTGTTTCTACATCTTTTTACTTTTAGCTGTGGTTATCTTCCTGCAAAATAAAAAGTAGCTGGCTGCGAGTAGTCTCTATTCTGGTTTTATTAAAAAAAAAAAAAACACATGCAAGGATCCCAACATTATTTAATAGTAGTCATTAAACTTGGCAAATAAATCTCCAGTTTTTACTTGACTAGAAGTATAGCAAAATCTCTCGTATGTGTACAGGTTAGAAAAATGACATTACATAGAATAACAGCACCCATATCCTCTGTGTGTGTATATATATGGCCTGTGCCAAATGCTCCTCTAGTGTATTTCTGTACTTGCTAAATATACAAAACCCTCTGCACTTCCTTTCAAGCCGAGGCAATAAAGCCTGAAGTGCTGAACTTCCTCACTCATCATCACACTGTGCCTGTTAACCTACAGCGTAAATCCATGTGAAAAAGCAGAGACTACGGTTCGCAGGTTCTCAATACTGGCACTCAATTGGCAGGACCTGTCATCTCTGTCTAGCCTGCACTTTGTGACCCTAACATTTTCTCTTCTTTCCCACCACAATTATTCATCGCTGAAGAAAAAAGGTGCAGATTACCTGTGGGTCAGGCACAGGATATGAAGAACAAAGAGAGTTCTTGAAATCCACTTCATTCTGTCTGACAATTTGTGGATGAACAGTCAAGGAATTAAATCAGGCTGTGAAGGCTTTCAAAACACTCCTGGTTTAAACTTAAGACTATAAAGTCTTGTAGTGTGAAAAAAAAAAAATCACAACAAAAACCCAAAGTCCATCTTTTACTGTTAAAATAGCACATGAAAACAAACAAACCAAAAAGGCTCTTAACTATATCAATAATTAGCTACTACTAAGAACTGAAATGATTTCATAAACTCATTTTCATAGCCAATGACTTAGGAGTGCTCTCCTGCACCAAACACATAACCCTTTGTAGAACACACAATGAATGCTATTCTTTTCTAATAGAAAAAGTGATTAAAATCCTATTTTTCTCGGTCACATGAACAAGCGCATTTGGATTAAATATGATACTCCTAAAGTAAACAGTGTTTGTTCCAAAATAAATACCGATCTTATTCTGCAACTTCTGTTTACTGAAGTAGCTACACTTAAAGCAAGGTTTACATTTTCATTTCAGCTGCACCTTGTAACTGGAAGAATCAAATTTAAAACAAAACATGACCTAGAGAAGTATCTATACAGTAACTGTAACATGACAGTTACATTCCCACAGCAAGAGAAAACTCTATTTTGCTGGTTCTCTTTACCTCATAAGTGTAATGAAGCAGATATTTCAAGAACTGATAGTGTCTCAGTATATGTTATTTGATACACTGAATTATTTCTGTTTAAGAGAAAGACCAAAATGTAAAATCATACCTCTAGCCAAGGGCCAGCAGAGCTCAGGGCAGTCACCAGTAAGTGCAGTCCTCCAAATCCCAGAGCTTTCTCACTTGCTTTACGGTGTAGATTTGTTGTCTGGGTTCCAGTTCAGAGAGACTCTCTATCGTTCTGAATATGCTCATTACCTTCCAGTTGTTCAGATAAGTTAAAGCTTAAAATTATTCTATTTCTGTAATGTATGATCTTACTCAGAGAAATGTTTTAGAGTGCCTCTCTAACAATCAGTTCCTGCTACGACTCTGACAAAATCATTTGTTATCCTATTTCTGTATATTTTTGCAAGAAGAGAGAAGGGAAGCGGAGGGTGTCAAAGAAAGAATTTTACCCATAGATAGAAATGGCTAAATGAAACTCAAGCTTATCTGTTTAAAGACTCCCTGTTACTACTGGAAAAGACAGTGTTAAGTTCAAAATGTCGAATTCACTTTATTTTAAAAGTTCAGCACTTCACGTTGTAAATACCTTCTTTACGACATGATTCCTGTTATCCATGGATGTATAGTTTTGTAAAAAGAAAAAAAATCTACGACTAATAAAACCAGTTAAAATAAAATATGAATGTGTTTAAACACGTAACAAAAGCCATGAACCTGGTCAGCATGCCATGAATTATTCCCAAACATACTAGCTTGAAAATATACTTTCAGGAACATATACATTTTATTGAAACTATATACTAAAGGTTGTTCAAATATATTTAAATTTTAAACAATTTCAAAATTAAACTTATGAAAAGAAAGATTTTCCCATAAGAGCCTGAAAACAATGTCTAATATCTCAGGAAATGAGAGTGCTCTTGTGGTTCACATAGAGATTTTCAGAAGAAGAGGTAAGCTCACTCTTTCAGTCACATGTGACCCATTTATTTAAACCTGCAGTGCCTCAGTGCTGTTGATCATCTTTCCTAAATGCATATATTTGAATGAAAGCTAAAATGCTTTGGGCTAGCAAGTCTCACATCCTTGTAATTATCTGCTAATGGGACAAAGACTGGGATTAAAATTCTCTCTGCTAACCTTGCCAGTACAGATAGCTAAACATTTTGCTCCTATGGGCAGCCTGAAGACTTTTGCACAATACTTTGCATTTTTCTCCTCTCTTGCTTTCTCCCCTCAATGTTGTGGGGCAGATGTTGGACCCCTATGCTGCTGCTCCACAGCAGAAGTAAGGAGGGGGTTGAGGTACTGCTGTCTTGCCCAGATGGAGCAGAGGATGACTATCTGCTAAGCCAGAGCTCTGGGAAAGCCAGCTGGGCAGGCAAGAGCTTTTGTGCCACCTTGCAGCTCTGCATTCAGAGAAAGGGAGAAGCAACAGGAAGGTAAATAAAGTTACAAAGTGACGCTATGACTTTGATAAGTTCCTGTGTATTTCAGCTGAGCTTTATGTGTGCAAAGACTACTTCATCTGATTTTCTTGAGAAAGGACCTCATATAGGGTCTATTTTCAGTAGCATCTAGTAAGAAGGTGCTCACCACTGGACACATGAAAGGAAAGAAGTTATGCGGTTAAGAAATCACGTAAGCCTATAGGAATGATATTCTCAAGTAAGTTAAGAAGATATTTGTTGTTTTTTGTAACTAACACTCACGCACCACCGCTGCACATTCCACAACAGCTAGGCATCATGCATTTTGGATCGGTGAAAGCTTTTAGCTGGGTTTTGCACACACCAGCAAAGCCACTGTTCTGCCTATGAATAAAGACTTTGTTTTGCAATTCTGTTCATTTCCCTACAGCTACCTGTGTGGTGTAATTTAGTTCCATGTTCATTAAGTGGAACTTCATGAGCTTTCTGCAAGTCACCCGTGGTTGTAGTATCACATAGACAAGAAACTATTTCCAGCCATTCCCTCATGTACATATCAGGGAAAATTCCTTACCATGATTTTTATTTCCTTTCCTTTCTTTCCTTCCTTCCTGCAGTGAAACTGAGCTGTTCTTGGATTGCTGCTGTGGAAAACTAAATGCAAATAAACGGGCTTTGTCTCTCAGTCTGAATGTGCTGTGATAACTGCTGTGATGCCTGCTGGAAGGGAGGCCACAATCATTGACAGGTTTACTAGAAAGTGAACTCTCCTGCTCTTCATAGGACTTAAAGTACCTTATAAATCAGGTTTACATCTACAAACATATGTAGTGCTGTAGAAGAAAAAAAAAAAAAAGAGAAAAGGTTCTACTGAAGCTTTTGGAATAGTCACATTTGGTTTTCCCACAACTTCCTGTTGCTGAACGTGAACTATCAGAGTCATGGGCTCCTCATAAAGCTTACCTAGCCACAGCCCTGATCAGGAGCTTCCAGTACAGAAGGAGGTGCACTGTATTTCAGCCAAATGAGAAAAGGTATTTTTTAATAGATATTCCTCTGTAGAGCCCTGGATGACTCTACTCTGGGTGACAAGGGTTCATTCAGCTGTCATGGTATTTAGGGGGGAGAGGGAGATAATTTGGGCAGCTCTGTCTGCGAAGTTTCCCCCTCCCTGCAACCATCCCCCTTGTATTAATATCGCACCAAGAACAAGGCTTATTCAACCACCTTTCTTGTAATTGCTTATTTTTTTATTGTGATGGACCAGAAATCTATTTTCAGTATGTTCTACCATCCTTTCTACCTGTTTTTGTAATAAGTGACTACGATTGTTTCTTATTCAACATCCAGCTAAACAATTCGGCAGTAAATGGCCAAAGGTCTGCTAAGACTTTCCAGGATCCATTCTCCAATCACAGCCAAACCAGACTAACTCGGCCAAAATCAGATAGGTGCCTCAAGGGAAACAGCAATTTCTCGCAGCTGTAGAACCAGACTTAGTGGTTTGAACATGAACTTCTGTCCATTGCTCTTTGCTAAATGAAGGTGATCTGGCAAAATCCATCTCTTTATGAAAAGCTGGACTGTTATATATTCCCATTTTTTGTATTACTAGCAATAAATATTCACATGACCAACAAGAATTATTAGATTCAACACTCATCAAGAGCTGATTCTTCTTCCAGATGCATCTTTAATTATAATGTTCTTTTGAAAACTATTTTCGAACAAAAATATATTTCTTTCATAGATTGGTTTTTGAATATTGCTAATGAAGACATTTAGTATGTTCAAGGATGCATATGCTATTTTTCTGATTTGAGAGAATGTGAGAGGTAATGTTCTTAAGAAATGTATTTTCTTTTCATATTTACTTTTGGGTCAGTAAATCCACCTGTTTACCTCAAGCAAGGTTATTCACCACCTATCAACAGCACTGTTTCTCTATACTGGGTAAATATATCTTTATATCTTTTTTTGTTGTTGTTGTTTTTCCTGACATTGACACGGCTAGGTTGATTTTCTTCCCTGCTGGTACATCATTGGTGATCTCAGCATAACTATGGAAATTAGTACCATAATGTTACTCTGAACTTTTGCAATGCTCTGAGACAAGTTTGCAAATTAAATGTTCTACATAGAACTGGGGTAATTGTGAATGAGGGAAACAAAGAGCAGGAAGCACTCAGAGCTGCTGTGTTTATCTCTTAAACAGCAGCTACCTACTGCTCAAAAAAGAATCTCAACCAAAATAGTACCAACCTGCCCATCCTCCAACAATTTTATTTATGAATGATGACATAAAGTCAAAAAAATAGATGTGATACTAATAAATGATAACAAAAATTATAAAATAACTACAACCAATTATTATTTTAAAGAAAAGCTAACTGAAGGAGAATTTTTTTCTCCTTTCTCCCAGATTATTTTTATTCATACATACCAGTTTTTTCTGTTAAGGAAAATGGTATAACTTTACAGTAATTTTATTGATTTCTGAAGAATTATTTCACACCCCTGCAACTGAAAGCCCAGATGTCTCACTTGCTTTATGAACAAGAGAAATGGGAGCTATTAAATGATACACACAATCACAAGTATCTTGTTTTGGAGCAGCGGTATTTAGAGGAGCAAGACTGATTTACTGTTGTTCTGATTTCTTCTTTTTCAATGAGTTACCCCATCATTTTGTAAACATAATTTGTCACCAACACCAGCCAGAGTTCTCTGTAACTACTTTTTGCCTTTCTTTCAGATCTGTTATCCCTGCTGAGAGAATCTACTAAAGAAGAATTTTTCATACTGACACCAACTGTAGTCTTGCTGTGAATAACCACATTCCCATAAAAACCATTCCATTTATTGCAAAGTTGTTGGCAGACCATAGGAATAATAGTCAGCTCAGGAAACCTTTTATCCTGAAATCACATAGCTTAACCCTTTGCATGACCATATGAAGTTTATACATAAAAACTCTATTACCACACTGCTGAGATAGTGCTTCAGTAAAAGCATTTTTTTTGTTGGCGAGTTTATAATTTTTTTTAACTGAAAAGAAAAGGAAAGAAAGACTGAAGTAGAATCAACCATGCAGTATTCGTTTTTGGCTTGATTTTTTTTTTTCCCCCTAATATACAATGCCGTATTTAAAATTAAAGATTCATTCCCAGTACATTAAATATTAGCATAGATGTTTGAGTGTGTTTTTGATCAGAATGTAAAAATTTACACTCATGAAACTTCTTACCCCCCTATTTTTCCTACCTTCCTATGATAAGGACAGATGTACGAGTTTACAATATAATGGAACCATTAGAAAAGAAAAAAACTGTTTGCTTTATGATTTGTTGTTGAAGATACTTCTGTTAGTCATTATATTTGCTTTGTTAAGCACCAAACTAGTGGAGATTAGATTCAGGAAAGACATTAGTTTTGTTAGCCAGTCTCTTGACAGTTTGGGAGTCAGAGGTTGCTCGTATTCAAATTTCTGTCCGAATTTGTTAAGATGATGGAACAAAAAAAGTCAGCGTATGTTTTCACTGTCTTTTTTGTTCTGTTCGTCAACCATTATTTGTAGGTAATTATGGCTTGATTTATTCTTTATGTGTTTGACCAAAGCCATAATAGCATTTTCAGACTTTTAAACACACTTTTAAGAAATATATACAGATTTTGTTCCAAGAAATGAACTGAAATATTTGAGTTGGTTTTTTTAACTTTTCAGTCAGAGAAAGTTCTTAGAAAGCCTCTTACTTGAGCTAGAACCACTGCTACAATTGGCTGTCCCCCTTGTCTACCAGTGTCAGGGAAGGAGTTATTCCCCTGTGTATCCATACTTTATATTCACAGTGCAAGTTACACAAATAAGCAGAAAAGGAGATCCTTCAACTGATTTAAATGATTTTCTAAAGTTCAGAAAGGATCATTTGCTCAGAGCTGATCATTCTTGGGGTAATAATATTCCAGCTGAACTCAGTACTCATGTCAGTGGCCTACACTCTGCTGCCAGTGAACACATGAGAACTATCATCTCCTGACTGCACAGTGCTGCAGGTAACATTCAGAAAGTGCTTGGACTGCCCTGTTCCGACTGGACAAGGATCTTGAGAAAAATAAAACAAATACTCCATTTCTTCAATACACCATTGTTTCTTCTGTTAAGCTTTTCGTTCACATGTTTTAAAACCCTCAATAAATCGTCATGCTTCACTAGCACACACTAAGCCCGCTTTAGTCCACTACAGAATCACCCAGCTTCTTGACCATATTTAAAGACAGATTTTAAAAATACAATTAAGAGCAGTCAAATTTTACTTTAAAACATAGAAAACTAAAAGTGATACTGCAATGAGGAAAGGGAATAATCCCCTCCCCCATTTCTTTAAAGTTTCATTAGACCATTGAACTGGATGAAATGCAGATAGAGGCCTTATTGTACCCACACTGAAACAGTAGAAATCTCCTGAGACCATGAAACTCAAACATTTTGGGAACCAACTCCAAGCACTCCTTTTGTGCTTTTAAAACAAAATGAATGAAAGACACTTCTTAATTTTTTTCCCTGTAGCAACATTTTAATATAATTCCTACACACCCCTTCCCCCCTGCAACAAACAAATTTGTTTAAAATACATGGGTATGCATAGTTTCTTAAAATTTAAACTATAGTCATAGCACTCACAGGTAACCAGCACAAACTGCCTAATGGGTCTCAAGATACCAGACAACTTGTAAGTAACACTGTAAATCCATGCTAAAATTAAAACTCTGTTGAAGGGGTTGATAGAAACTACCTACCATGAATATTGCTAAGATGCTCATATGCTGTGGTTTCAAATCTTTGTATTTATGTGAGGATGGGCTAAAGTGCTCTCATCCTGCAAAATGGCATGTAAGGGTGACAGTTTCGCCTAGCTTTCCTAAAATAAAAGGTATATCATTTTCAGAGACTAATCCACTTAAAACACCAACTTGGATAGTGCACATCTGAGGTTTGCAGTTTAAGATGGTACCCAAATCAATAGCAAGAGAATTTTTTTTAGAGTTAACTACCATGTTTTCTTAAATTTATCGTCTGGGGTTTGCATTGGAAGAATCCAGTGAGGACAAAAAAAATGTTTGCCTCAAAGTGTCGGAATCAGCACAAAATAACTGCATTACTTGCACAGAAAGGGTGGGCTGGGAAAGATATTTGAGTGTAAATTAATGTTGATCTTAGCTGGAATAACTTGCACTCTTCAGCACTTGCAGCTGCGCTGGGGACTTCACTGGCTGTATGAAATTTTACACATCTGTCAGCTTAATCAAAGACCAAAACACAAAATCTACTGCTGAGGAATGTTATTTGAATTTGTGAAACTTTTTAGATTTTTAGGTTATAAACTAACAATGGATTACTTAGACAACTTATGAATGAATCATAACTACAGTACTGACATCTGGAGTAGTAGATAGGCTTTTTGTTCAGTGGTATTCATAATATTTAAAGAAAAAGCAAGAAGCATTTTGTTCACATCAGTTCTGTAATGTTAAAAGTCAAAGAGAAGCCTTTCTATGCAAGAATAAATGGCAAGCAATACATTAATTAATAACAACATTAATGGCATTTACCATTAGTATCAACTATTTACTCATTCATTTGGCATCACTGTTCTGGGATAATTTAAATCATAAAAAGGGCCTATTCAAATCTGAAATTACTGTTCTGGCACTAAAAAGAGGCCTTGAGGATGAATCACATCATTACCTGGTTTTGGATCTAACATGCTGAACTATCAAGCAGTGTATCACATCTGTGCTTAGGGCATGATCTGCATTGGCAGAAAAGCTCTGTGGCACATAGCACGGACTTTGTAACCTTGCAAAAGTAAAAAATCTATGTGTCATCAATATAACGTAATCCAGTGTTTTGAAATCTGCTGATGGATTGTCAGTAAATGCATGAAAATATACTGAAAACTTTTCAGTCTGTTAAATTGCAGTGAGTTTTGCACCTCTTAATTTCCATCAAGCTTTAGGCAGGTTTTAGAACAATTATATTGTTTAATTATTGGTTATAAGACAATTTTCAAAGAGTTGTATCACATCATTCATTATACAGCAATTTTCATGCTGCAGCACAACATTAAGGTTTTTGTGGCAATTAAAGCTTCCATACCTGGAGTAGGTCTGTGCTTCCAGTAACAGACCCTGTCTAAATACTGTTTTGAGGCAGATATTACAATGATTTCCAGGTACCTCACTGCTGCCCTTCAATACACTATCTCTTGTACTGGCTGATTCTTCAATCTGATATTTCAGGCTATGCAGAATCTAGCCCTAATGGGCAGGTACAATTGCTACCATGAAAAGTAGGTCAGCATTTGGTATTTTATTTGCTGGGAATGGGACAAGAACCTTAATTGTGTTACTGAAGGGAACATTTTTTAATGTGCAACTTGGGATAGTATGTAGACAAAACATTATCTGATAGAAATTAATTTTAGGGTACCATCTAACTAAAGTTAGCCTACTGTGTATCACAAACCATTTTTCACTAGAATGTATGGCACTGATAAATGGGATGCCATCCAGAGGGACCCTGACAGGCTTGAGGAATATGCCAATGTGAACCTCATGAAATTCAATACAGTCAAGTACAAGGTACTGGGATAATCACCTGTATCAGTACAGGCAAAGTTGTGAACTGACTGAGAAGGACTTGGGGCTACTGGTGAATAAAAAATTGGACATGAGCTGGCAATATATGCTTGCAGCCGTGAAGTCCAATCGTATCTTGGGCTGCATCAAGAGCAGCGGGACAAGTAGGTCAAGGGAGGTGATTCTGCCACTCTGCTCTGCTCTGGTGAGACCCCACCTAAAATCCTATGTCCAGCTCTGGAGCCCTCAGTACAGGAAAGACATGAACCTTTGGAGACAGTCCAGAGGAGGCCACCAAGATGATCAGAGGGATGGAACACCTCTCCTGTGAGGACAGGCTGAGAGAGTTAGGGCTGTTCAGCTGGGAGAAGAGAAGGCTCCTGAGATACCTTATTGCAGCCTTTCTGTACTTAAAAGGGGCCTATGAGAAAGATGGAGACAGACTTTTTAGAAGGGCCTGTTGCAACAGGAAAGACTTAATGGTTTTAAATTAAAACAGGAGAAATTTTGGCTAAATATAAGAAATTGTTTACAATTAGGGTGGTGAGACACTGAAACAGGTTTCCCAGAGAAGCTGTGGGTGCTCCATCCCTGGAAGTGTTCAAAGTCAAGTAAGACACAGCTTTGAGCAACCTGATATAGTAAAAGATGTCTCTGCCCATGGCCTTTAAAGGTCCCTTCCAACCCAAACCATCCTATGATTCCATGGGATGCTCTTTACTATAATTTCCATGTCAATGTATCTCTTCACAAAGCATTCCTGTCTACTTCTTAGCTCATTTGTACTACAGCAAAATCCAGGCATCCCAAACAGAAGCCCTGGCACCAAACAGTAGACGTACATGGAGTTCATACTGGTTACTAGCTCACAAATGCAGACACCTGAAACACTGTCATGATTAGTGTTAACAGGTGCCCTTCTGCTCTAAACATTTGGCTGTTTTTTTTAAAACCTGTGGTTTTAAAAAATGGACTTTACTTGAAATGTATGAATAACTCAAACTGGAACAATTACAACTTAGAAAAATAATCCAAAATAATAATAGTAATAATAATAATAATAATAACCCCAACAAATTAACAAATACAATGAAAAAATGGGAAGTTTTCTTGGATAAGTATTTGCAATGGTTTTTTTTTTGTCCCTCTCCCCCCCCTTTTTTTAAAAATTTTTTTGAATAGACACATTTTCTAATTGTGTCAGCAGAGACAACATTTGTGCCAGGATGTTCCTCAGGACTAAGAGATTAAAGAGACCAAACTGAAGCATTGTTAGAAAGCCAACTACAACTGTAATCAACAACAACTACTACAATCACCAGAGTTATCAGTTTCTTTTCCTCCTCGTGTATTTTATGACAGAATTATCATCCTTGTATCTGTAGATACCATCCTTGTAACCATCATCATCCTTATCTGTAGATGAGGAGACTAAGGCATAGTGATCAGAAATTACAAAACAGGGGCAACGACAAAAATGGACCTCATGTTATTTCATCTGCATAAATATGTATGTAGAACACATGCACCAGACATGTGATCAATACATAATGCCAGCAAAGGCTTACCCTGTAAATGTTCAGAGCTTGGAGCATTGCTCCAGACACAAAATGATCTGATTTTTTCTATGCAGAGAAGTTAAGCGAGTTTTTCTTTCTAGTGATCATGTTTTCACAATCTTTGCCACTTGGTCTGCTTGTCTCTGTCTCTGCTGCTCCCCCAACTTCCATCACTGATCATGGACCTCCATGAAACTTAGTTAACTTTGCATACAGGCAACATCATGCCTATCACACCTGCCCAAAGCTGGCTGCACAACATTTCCACAAGGTATGAGAGAATAAACGATGGACTTCCACACTGTTAACAGTGGCCAGCCTGCTCTTTCAGCTTGCTCTGGAGCTTGCTCAAAGCCTGCACTTAAGGGCTGGCATGCATCCAAGCAGTTCACTTGTTAGATTACTTGATTCTAGGACCAGATGTGCTAAATGCTTTCAGAAAGAAGAGCATTTTACCCTACAGTGGTCATGGTTCTTTGAGATGTGCAGTAACCTGCACACAAGTCTGCTGAAAGTTATTATTCAATAATGTGTATTATCATAATGCCCACGATCCTGAATTATGCTTTCAGAGTGCTACTGTGCTAAAAGTTACCAGCCTAAGTCTGTGGCATATTAAAGTATCAAGGTCTGAGAGGAAATAGTTTCCCTTTCTCCTTCAGATTAAAGAAACAGAACATATGGCTGTATTGCTTCAAAGGCATTCCTACAGGGCCCTGCGTGGTACGCTGGGGACATAGCTGTGTGCACGGTCACTGAAGGACCTGGGAGGAAAGTCACTTAGTCTCCTGTGGTGTTACTGAGACCTACAAAGGAGAAAATTCTCAAGCTGATGAAAAGAAGAATATATGTCCCTGTCATGAAGAAAAGGTCTCATTGAGGCCCAGAAGTGATTTATATGGTACATTTGCTTCCAGCAGCAGGGAGGCAGCCTGGTTTCACCTGCAAGAATTAAAGGCAAAGGCCAAACAGGGACTAACATTGCAGAAGCTTTGCTGTGTGATCAAGCTTTATGACTGCTGGTGCTGAGGTTTTGTTATTTCTTTTCGTAGGCCTGAGCTTTCACTGCAATCTCCCTGAAGCACCTCTTGGAGCAATCCCTTTACTGCCTGGTGTTAGTACAGAAGGCATCACCATCTGCTTTAGTGCCACTAGAGTCTGCATTGCAACATGGGCCTTAAAGGTCCTTTACATTTCTTTAGGGAATAGAAGTGCTTGCATACTCATGGGTGACAGATATTCCAGTCACTTTGTAGTAAAAGCTGCCCTTCACACAGCCTAGAGATTGCAAAGGAATACAAGGGAGAAGTAGTGTGGATAATTACAGATAGTCCAATGACTGGGAGCTACAAACAAAGAGAGGAGGCCCACACCCATAGTAAATTAAGCAGGAAGCAATCCACAAAGCGTAGTTTTCCTAGAAAATACCTGGCAGTTAATTTCTCCCTATCAACTACTAGATTTGAGTAAATCCAAGCTAGCAGTTACAGATTTGTAGGAGTCCTGGAAGGATTTATTGCTATATGGGTGGAGGAAAGAAGTTTACAGGGCAGAGTGTGAGAGTGTAGGGACATAAATGCTGCTTATTCTTTGCTTTAAACTGTGAAAAGATGCATCTATGTAAGTCAGTATCTTGCTGCTTCATGAGAGCCAGCTATGTTCCCATATGCGTAAAGTGTAGGATTTGTAAAACGTTTCTGCATTAATCTTGCTTTATTTAATAGAGTGAAGAGGCAGGAGGGTCAGCAATGCAGGCGGCTGCTCTTGTGCCATTCCTCCAGACAGGAGAGAGGAGCAAAGTTGCTGCCTGGTAGCTGGGAGTGAAGCAAGAACTGGGGGGAAAAAATGAGCACCTGGGGGAGAAATGAGCACCAGGGTGTGGAGAAAAAAACCAAAACAATTGGAGCACCGTGGCCGCTGCTGGCACAGGCCACTGTGCCAGCCAGTTGTGGTTACAGGCGCAGCTGCAATTTATGGAAACCACAGGCAGCTCTCCAGAGGGGTCCATGCATAGCAATATGCTAATGCGATGCCACATAGATTCATTAATCTGTAGTAACATCATGCTTGTAATGATAAAGCAGTTATGCAATTCTTTTTGACACACAGAAGAGTCTATGGTCTAAATTTCCATCAGGAACACAGGTGGATATTAAATAAGAATCCAATGAGAAATTAATCAAGTCAGTATTTCTAACTGCTAGAACTTAACTTTTTTTTTCCCCAAAGAACCAAAGTTACTGCTTTACAGCAATATCTGATAGCATCCCCTCATCTTTTATTGTTAAGCGAAATACATCAACTAATGTAGCTGAAAAACTCCTACCATACTGCCATTCATTACAAATTACTCCCACAGATGTATCATCACTTCACATATAGAGACTTCACAAACAGAAGTGACTTGTGAAGTGAGGAGTGTGCATTATATATCCTTCACTGGTAGCAGAAAAATGAATGCTAATCATCATTGCTGTGTCCATATGCATTACTGCATTTCTCTGAGGTGTTAAAATTATTTTTCTTACAGTTTCGTAATACATAGCACCTTATTTTGAACTCTCCCACAAAAGCCCACACCTAAAACTTGACATGAACAAACAGAATTAAAAAGCCGAAAAGAAAAGAAAAGAAAGAAAAGAAAAGAAAAGAAAAGAAAAGAAAAGAAAAGAAAAGAAAAGAAAAGAAAAGAAAAGAAAAGAAAAGAAAAGAAAAGAAAAGAAAAGAAAAGAAAAGAAAAGAAAAGAAAAGAATCAAACAAAAAACCTACAAATTAATTAGATTTTAATTACTTCAGTAGAATTCAACATAGGTAAAAAAAAAAGTATCTTCTTCATAAAAACAGTTAGGTAAGATTAAAAACAACAACAAAAAAACCACGTGGCTTCATAAGTGACTTTTTCAGCTTCAGAAAATATCTCTAAAGGAATAGATCTAACCAGATGCTACCATTTTAGAATAGACTTTGCAGAGCACTGAAGTGACTTTTTAAAATAAGGTGTTCATGATCTTTCACTACCAGCAATTATTCCTTTAACACATCTAGTTATAATGTGCACCTGATATGCCAAAGAAATGACAAAACTACTCTTCTACGAATGTCCATACAATCTTTAAAGATGCAGATAGGTAGATGTCATGTTTCAGTCCTATCATCAAGTTACTAGTTTCCCTAAAAAACTGGAGAATGTGTACTAAAATACCTAACATATGTAATTGCTCCATACATGCCATTAAAATATTATACTTTATTATGCTCATCACAACATAATCAGCATGTAAAATCACACATTCTTTTCTGATGAGATAAATCTGGTTCTCTTGAGAGCACTACATCAATGTATTTATTTCCTCATGTTCACAAATAAAATTCTACTACAGAGCAGAATATGACATATTTAAATGACAATTTTCAATTTCCCTAACCCAGGACAAGGTGACTTCACCTCCACCAGCTGGTGGGGCAGGAACGGTGGGACCCTCGATCCCTTAACGGGACCCTGAGTCAATTGACAGGGTTGTTAGCAGAGGAGGTGCCCAGACTAGCTGCAAAGCTTCTGGACCATGTTGTAACACCCACAGCCAGATCTGACCAGACTATAAAACAGGGTTCCCGCCAACAGGCCCCTTTGGAGTGGCCTTCTCAGAGCATCGAGTCTGTGAACTGGAGCCCTCTCCTTAGACTGGGATGCTGTCTAAGGAGACTTCCCAGAATTGAGAGCTCCTCATTTGGGTGAGTGGTTATTTACTGGATATATCCTTGAGTGAGTCCTTGTGTAACTCAGGCAAGTGATTATTTCTTGTGGGCACTCTGGAGTGAGAGGGCTCTGGCTTTGTTTCTTGTGAGTGTGTGCATGCACGCTGCGGATCCTCATTATTCTTATTTTACTGTACCCCTATAATCTCCTCAACTGATATCCAAACCTGTATTTCATGTTGTCAGAGTGCTAAATAATTGTATAAACTCTGTTTCTAGTCGGTTTATTGGCTGCACTTTTCCAGCTAGAATAAAGTCTGCTTTGGAACTTTTTGTCTGCCTACAACTGACTTTGGGGTGCCTCCATGGCATACCCCTTTAACATGCTGTTTAGAAAAAGTTCTTTCAAGATCTAAATTATTTTCTGTTATATCAGTCTGGAATTAATTACTGCAAATAGATCTGTGCAAAGTCAAGGAAATAACACATTCCTTACTTTTTCTTAAAGCAATAAACTAAGAACAAGTACAAACTGAGACTGCAGTAACTAATTGTAAATCTAGGTGCAACTCATTCATAAACAGAATATTGACTTCACAGATAGTGACACCTGGCTGAATTTTTTTCATTGAGTTTGAAAAATATCTATTACAAATACCATTATTAATAATAATATTATACAGGAAATTAGATTATTCATTTACTTGGTTGTATCCTCTGCTAAATTAGGATGAGTAGACTCGTTTGCAATTGATATTCATTGGCATTGATTCACTTTATACAGACTAAAAAACTGCTGAAGTTTAGAATTTAACCTAATAACATTAAATAAATCTGTAGGTTGAGCTTTGAAAAGCCAGTTAGTTCATACACGAATCAAGCAGTGCTTCAGAGATCACTGCTGCAAGTCTGCCTTTTGCATTCAAAATGTTTAATCAGTCTTCAGCAGTTTATAAGAAGACAAAATACTTTCCCCGTAACTTGGATGACAAGAGAGATGTTCTGATTAGATCTTTCTGGAACATGCTGGATGAAAAGACTATTTTTATTAAAATACATCAACTTGTGGTATCTGGAAAAATGTGCATCACAGGCCAAAGTTATGACAGATGATTGCCTGCCCGTAAGCCCAGCCTCTCTATATGCCAGGAAGGCTTTCCTCTGAGCCTGGGTGAGCTGGAGAGCATCAGTTTTCAGGTTCCCACTTTGAATTATGCCTAGACCCAAAGGCACATCAACACTGTGGGTTAGACACATTCCAAATCCAGCTTTGCCTGTCTTCATACTATTTCTGGGCAAGGATGCCCAAGATTTGCAGCTCACTGGCAATGTTGCGTACAAACTTCTTGATTCCTAACAGCCCAGATGCTTGTGCAGATGAATCGAAAAGCTCAGGCCTGAGCAGGGTCACCACTTGATCCTCCAGACTTAGTCCTTCATCAGCAAGAACAGATACTTCAAGCCTGAGACATAGCCAAACCAAACTGCCCACAGTTTTTATGGATGTTTGTCAAGCTGTAAGGCAGCCTGAACTTCCAAACCACCCAGCAAGGACTTTGAGTTTCTGAGATGGATGTGAGGGATCTGACCTGAGGTCACAGACCCTGGGAACTAGGCAGGTCCTGCTAATAATGGTGATGCTCACAGGAACAACAACCTGCAGCTCCAGGAGGACACATTCCTTCAAAAACACCACATGTCTGCAACGCATTTCAAAAAACCTGAAACTTCTGATAAACTGAAAGCCTCAGTCTGCGGCCAGGCTGAGTCTTTATGTGCTGCTTCCCACAAAGTACAGGCTCTCTTATGCCCCCTCCCCGTGTACTTGTCTGAACACTTCTCTGTGGGAATCCACAAGCACAAACCCCCTTGTCCACACAATGAACATGCTCTTTGCTCCCTTGGACAGGGTGTGATCTTTCAGATCAGAGCTCATCTTCCTCGCAAATAAGGACTCGGAGCTCATGTACATGAACACAACTTCTCGCTCCTAACTGCTTCTGAGCATGAAGAAGACATACTGGGGTATAGACACAGACTGTTACACTGGAGTTTGGAGATGCAAGATAAACTGGCTTGTTATGGAGGAATGCAAAGAACCAAGCTCATCCAGTGAGCTCTTCTGCTTTCACAAACTACCTGGATCAGTATTTTTTCATACTCGGCTTCAAAGTTCTCCAGTTAGTAAACTGCTATGCTGTACTGTTAAGACTGTAACATGCCAGTCAGCGGAAGTTAATCTACCATCCCTAAGATGCAGTGACACTGATAATCACATACGAAGAAGTACCTACAAGTCTAACAAGTATCTGGCTATGCACATCAAATGAAAACACAGTGAACTTTATTGAATATGCTGGTAAGATACAGTAGTACTTTCTCCTTCTGCTCTGCGTAAAATGAAATATAACCAGAAATCAGAAACAGATTTGGAAAATAACTAGCATTGTTATATTTTTCTACAAATCTGAAAAAATCAGACCTATACATGCAACTCACTAATGGTGTTTCTCATATACAAAACAATCATATCATTACATATAGTTACCTTAATGAAAGAAAACATTACCTTAAAATTTAAAGATAAAATCTACCTTATTGTAAGTATAAAAAAATAAATACTCCACTAAGGAATGGAAGAAAAAATAAAGCACATTTAAATAATTTCATTACATTCTAAGATGCCAAATCATCTGTGAGTGGTTTCTTTTTAGATGAAAAGAAATCAAAATATAGGACAGATGTTGGACAAACCACATTTGAGGTCTATCGCACACTGGCATTTTTCAAATGATTTTGGCTCATCTATTAAATAAGGTGTATTTTGCTTGATTTCGAAAAGGGAAACATCAGGAAATATTTAAAGGCCAATTGCTGCCAATTAACTTTGATCAGCAAAAGTTGCATTTGAATCTTTCAGATTCTTTTGCCTGTCTGGAATAACACACTATTCTAAAATTCAGCAAAACAACAACTTGATGATTAATGTGTGTTGGCAGCCCCACCACAAGCTTGCTTAACAGTTGGATTTTAAATAAACAGCTGTCTTCATTATGATGGGAAAGAAATCTGACTGTTTTCATGTTTTTGTGTTATTAAAATATGATCAAAAATTGCTTTTTTTCCATTTTGAAATGAAACAACCAGGCCTTATGGTGACAGTCTCTTTCAGCAGTTTGGATAGTTTTAGAAAGATCTCACAAGCGTCGCCAAACCATCGCCCACGTAGGCTGAAAAAGCCCTTGGCACGTCGGCACCAGCTCCTCCCTGGACACCGCAGGGGAGAGGCAGTGAAACCCCAGTGCATAACAAATCGTACCTGCCACCAGGGAAGGCAGGGGACCCCCAGTTAAAGGCCACCGAGACGGACAGTGTATACAACATTAACGATATCCCTCGGGTTTAAGGTCATACTCTGCCACAGTGAGAAATCTGTACCCAGCCTTTAACTGTTTATAGAAGCTGAAGTTTTAATGTTTAATGGCCTGTGCAGACTATTGAATTGTAATGTTTATAGGTGCTTTTGGTCTATCCACTCCTAAAGCTTGTCTACTGTGGTCATAAATACTAAGACCTCTGAGGACAAAACCCTACCATTTAAGCTGTCGTAATGTTTGAAGGCCAGTGCAAACATTTAGTATAGATATTATTATATATCCTAATGACTAAATTATACAGATATTTTCTAAATGTTTTCATATTATAACTGTGAAATGAAGAATAATTGTCAAACCATCTAACACCACATAAAAAGGGACAAATATTAAATCACCTCTATGTGTTTTAAAAGAATAAACACTTACTTCTAAATCATTGAAGAACAGATGTGTGTCCGCCAAATTGAAAATCATCTCTTCCATTCGGAGTCCAAGAGACACAGATGTGGGTGGATCCTTAAAGAAGAAATTGAGTATACCATCAATACCATACCTAACATACATATCAGAATACGAACTGAAACAACTGCTTTTCAAGAGAGGTTATTGGATGGATTACATGTAACTTGTTCAGTTTAACTTCAGCAACTCTCTAATCCTGTGTTGTAACACTTACCAGTAACACTAAAAAAATATGACCTTAAGTCAACTGATATTATGATTCTGCAGCAGGATCTCTGTGGTCAACCCTGTGCATCCCTGCTGTGGGCTCCCTGCCCCCCCATGCACAAAGGACAAATCAATTTCACCTAAAACTTCTCCAGATTTTGCAACTGTTTACAAGTTTTATGATCAACCAGGGGCACGATAACAGTATTGTCACTCAAAATAAACTCTCACTGGTCACAAGTAAAAGGATTCGGTCCTGGGAATATCCAGTGACTTTAAAGAAAATCACCGTCAGTGTTTTATTTGCAAATGGCAATTATGTTTAAAACCACTCCTTGATTCTCCACAAAACCAAGCTTTAATTACTCTTTCAGTTGGGCCCACCCATGCAGAGTGAACAAATCTATTGTTTGTTATTAATACATAACACACTTTAGCTTCTCTACAGAAATTACCATAACAACTTATTCCTTACTGAGCTAATAAACAGAAAAAGCATGTTCAGCATTGTGGTTACCAAATGCATTACAGATGTTTGCCTTGTTTTGATTTTTTTTTTGTTTTATGTATTCTCAATTTGAAAAATTGAAAAGAGAGCCCAATATATACACTTGATATAGAGTTTCTCATTTATAAAACCAAGTATATCCAAGTGTACAGAAGCAGGAGTTTGAAAAAACATGTTATATTATCTCATGACACCCTCTATTAACAATATTAGTTTGTTAGGGACTGCAGAAGTGACAACCCGTATTTTACTTAAAATAAGTTAATATTCTAAACCTGATGACAACTCCAAGTTAAAAACCAAAAGATGCAGTCTGTAGTTTCTTTTTCCACTTCTCAATCAAATTAATAGGTGTTTCAACATGATCTCTGAACTTTCAAACATTTTTCTATAACTACTGGTTAAAAGGCAAAATCTGTCAGTAGTAAAGATTTGGAAAAGAATGGGGATTTGGCAGCCTTTTTGCCTTCTGGAAATACCAAAACCCAAGTAAAACTAACCAGAAAAATAATTATGGAAAGAAGCATTTAGAAACAAAGAACCAACAAAACATTTATTCTTGAACTCACATATCTTAAGAGTAAATAAGTATTCTAGCATTTAAAAAAAAATGCCCTTATAAATGGGAAAGAAAAACTGCATCATGCTATTTTGCTGAACTTTTGCTCTTGAAAATAAGCCTTCTATTTAAACTGGCACCACCATAAAAAAAGAATATCTGGCTTCTTAATTCAAATGGAAAGACTTTAAAATATGAACAAAAGTATTCTGTGACTCTGTTTTAATACTGCTCTATTTGTAGACCTATGTCTTCCTTTATTTTACTTTTGTAGGCATGTGAAGTGGAAAACAGGTGATATTTTCTCTCTAGATAGGCCTGAGGCTACTTCTCCCTCCGACATTCCTGCTTATTTTTGTGCCCAGTTACCACCCCACCATCCTTCATAGCTCATTAGACTTTAAAAAAAAACAAACAAACAATGATTTTTGTTGTGCCTAAGCACTAACAGAAGTCACCCCAGAGAAGTCTCTGCTCTAGTTATTAAAAGGAGTTAGATGGACTAAGTGTCTAAGATGCAAAGAAGATCACTAGCTACATCTTAATTAGCAACTATTATACTAACAAAACAGTGTAGAACTGAGCCTCCATCCATAAACAGGAACATCATTTTGAAAAGCAGAATAAATGGGCAGACAGAGCATGACATTGGTTATGAACATATATGGTTAATTTTAAAGAAATAGCTCTGAATATATTTTTAAGTGTCAATATAAGCATGACTTAAATTAAAAATTTTTATTAAACCTTTTATCACACTTCTGAGTCTGAAGAAATGGCTTTTTGTAAAGCTTTCTGTGAACCATTTCACTCCAAGGTATTTTCAAATGGCAGACAGAACAGAATAGGGATTTCTCTAAAGTAATATTAAAATAATGCCATTTACTAGGTTAATTTAATTAGGAGGAAAACAAATAAGAAAATCATTGGCACCTACTGAAAATGTCAGATTAAATACCATAAAAGCTAAGAGAAGAAACAAAACAGGTTGCTCTTCAAAGAAACCTTAATTCCTTGATTAAACACAATCTTTTTCTATAGCAAGTTCCACTTAGCATAAAAACTGTGTTAAGCCGCAGCTCTGGATACCCACATATTTAACAGAAGCAAGAGCCTTATCTGCATTAGGGTTTTAAATATCTTTGTAGTCACAATCTTGCAACAGCTCTAGTAAAAAGCACAAGAGCCTTGGTTTAAGGCACAGCAGCAGATTAAACTCTGATGTCAGACATTACAGTGGGGGCTGAAAACTTGAAAAAAGAAAGGGCTAGAATAAGATTTAAAAAAAAAATAAATCCCATACCAAACCTTCTTTTGCAATTTTAAGCCACTAATTGCCAACTAATTATTGTGAGGCATCACACAATGAGGAGGAAAGCTAACAATCTGTTCTTGTTGATTGGGATTTGCAGGTTCAGTCGGAGTGTCTTTTCAGGTATGGCCAAAATCAGGTACAAATCTCTGAGGGAGGTACAGTTTAGCTGAAGAAAAGAAATACCAATGTCAAACCGCTTAAGCAGGCCTCTTGTTTTGAATACTGGTATTGGAGCCAAAACATTGTCTGTATGTCATTTCAAAATTCTACCCACTTGATTTCTTTGTTTTGTAGAGAAACAAGAAGCTGAAAAACAGGAAAGTTCACTTTGGGTACAAGGCTTATTTTCCACTTAAGCCTACAGGTCACAAATGAAGGGTTAAGTGAAACCAGGCTTTGTTTTTCTCAATCTCCAAAATATATTAAACCACAATAAAATAGCTTACAATTTAAAGGAAAATTCCTTTAAAGCCTCTGAATCTAAACGCTTTCACGGAGAATGGAAATGTACGTAAAGACCACGGTATTCTAGTGCCAATATTATGATGTATTTCCACCTGCTCCAAGATACTAAAAAGGGCTCCAACTTTTTCCAAATTTCAAAACTTAATCATTTGACATCCAGCTCAAAACATAAGTTTTTGTAGGTGTTAGAAGCCCCAAAGTCAATTAAAGTAAGTGATAATTTAATATTAGTTCAACAGGTCTTTCTCTGTACATATAAATGAAGTAAATTCCAAAAGCAAATATAAATGTTTTGGTCTGCTTTATTTCTTTTTCTTCTCTTCTGGAAGCACAAATCGTGTTCCTATACTAGTTTCATACATTTCCAATAAATTCACAAAATTCAAATCACCCTTAAATAAAAATGTTGCAGTTTATACCATGACTGTGCAAAATGAAAAACAAGAGTATAATTTTGTTCCACAAAGCCAAAGGACAAAAGCAGGGAGAAAGCAGAGCACAATAGCAGCAAAAGGAGAGCAGGTGATAAAAACAGATGAGAACGTAAGAATAAACAGAAAAGGCTGGTACAAGCAAGAAGCTTTGAGGAATGAGGTAGAGAATATGCAAAAGAAAATCAATCTCTTCAGCATTAGGGCTGCTCATCATTCATAGTCACTCACCATGAAACTCACTCAGGCATTATGACAAGAGCTGAATGCCAAGTTGCCAAATCCCCTACCATTTAATTAGGATATTTTTGTTTGTTTGAAGATCCAGCTTTTGTGTTTTAATGATTATGTGAGCAGCTTAGATTTAATTTTTTAAAAGGGCATTTCTAGCCCTCACCGCAGTGCAGAAACTTATGAGAACATGATGTTAGATGGTTCAAAAAGGAGAATACAGGTGAAAAGAACAAAATTTCCCCTCAACATTTTTTTTTTCCAGATTGATGTATGATGTGGATTTCTGATTTCAAAGGCCAGAAATCAATAGGAAACACTCCTTAAAAAAATGTGCACCTCCCACTGCTGCAAATAAACCCTACAATTCTTATAAGACACATACGTGTATTGGCATGTTTGCTTTGAACATTTGACACTATCTTCCTCTTGTGCATGTGGAAATCGTGAACTGTTGTCTGAAGCTGTTAACAAGCCAAGAGAAATTGTGATATGAAAGAAACACTAAGAAAACAAAGCAAGAATGGCACACCTTCATGACTGCATCTGAGAGCCAAGGGCATGCACATTGTTACCCATTACCAAAAAGATATATAATATTTATCTACAGCACATAATACATTGGTTCTTAGAATAAGCACTAATGCCATCAGCCTTCTTAATATCAACGGTCGGCCATCATCCTGCAATGCAGAAGTATTCTGCTACGTGCCATGCAACCAGCGCCAGCCGGGTGAAAGCTCCATCTCACTTAAACGGCCAACAGTGAGGGAGCTACAATCAGAATCAACCCGACTCCTTGCAGCACAGACATTTATATCTCTTTGCAGCTGAGTACCAGCCATTTACTCAGCCTCAAGCATCCAGCAAGAAAGGTGTTTATGTTCAGGCCCCAATTAATGAAACCACTATAGGGAACTATTAACAAATGGAAAAAATATGCTTGCACAAGTACGTCTATGGCAATGAGTAATTAGGTTTTTCCAGCCCTACTCTGCTGCCCAAAAGCAAATGGGGAGATTTTGCTGGCACTGAGGCTTTTTGTGAGCACTGGGATTTGGTCTCCTCATTCTACACTCAACTGTCATAGGCTTGATGCTTTTGGCATGCCATGAGAAATGGAAAACAACTTTTGATAAATGTTTAATACTCTATGATAATACTGTCTATATGTACCCATACAATAATTATTGAACCATTTAAAGTTCTAGTGTCTTTTTGCTACCAAACATAAACTAACAACAACAGAAAACAAAGACTGCTGAATTGATTTTCTTTTCTGACATGTAATGAAAAAAATGAATTATGTTCCCCAAATACATAAGCTGCTATTACAACAAACGCTTCTGAAAATACACTGCACCTGAACAAGCAAGAAACATTGCAAAGCAGTACTGCTTTAGATTTTTATAATGCAATAATCTGCTAGAAGGAATTCAGGAATTGTCCCAGGCATGGACTGAATCAGTGGTATAATAGCTTTTCCTTTAACTCAATTGCGTGTAGGGCAAAACCTTTTAGTGACGAATATAAGCTTTATGAGAAGACAGCATGATTATACGAAGCCAGACAAAACTATCTGGTTGTTCTTTATATGAAGAATTCTTTAAGGTTACCAAAAATCACATTCTAGTTATACCTCACATGAGGTGAATATGAAATGGACAACAGACTTTAGAGCAAGCTGAGATATTAACTTTCAAATACAACCCCCAAAAAACAAAGTTTGATCTCACAAGGGCATTCCATTCATAAACTTTTTTTTTTTTACACTTAAGACCATGTTCATTTTCTGAGAATTACCAAGGTCTCTAGATATATTCATCAGTTCATTTATGATTTATAGACTGTGCACAATAGAAAGATTTGACTCATACGCAGACTTCCAAAACCATCAGTCAATATGGAGATTTTTAAAATGTTAGGGTCTGTGTCCAAAAGTATTCTTCCTCTTGTCTTCTCAATGAAGAGAACAGCCTACTGATGATTACTCAAAATTAAAATGTTATTTTAGCGATCACACCTGGAAGTTCTTCACTCTCTGCGGGGAGGTAAAACTCTGCAGATTTTGATTATATCAACAGGTTTCAGATCCTCTGTACCTACAAACCAAACCTCAAGTGGCCAAAGTATTATTCCAACACTATTTAATTATTTACTGAATATGAGAGTTGAGTTCGTGCAAAGAATGGACATGTGAAACAGCTTTACTCCTTTATTTTTCATGTCTTGAAACACCAATACTGGTTTGCCCCTGGAGAATCAGCTAATGTTCTGGCCTGCCTTGTGTATCAACCATAAAGCAGCAAATATTACTGAAAATATCCATCAGTTTCTTGACACTTACCCTTCCGTATCTGTTAGCATAGGACCCTGTAAGCAAGGAATGGAAAATGATGATTGTCTCATCCAAATCCCAAATGAATACTCTCTGTAAAAAGAGAATCAAATCAATGTGTTCCTCTGTGAAGCTGATACTTGAAATGGAAAGTTAAAATTCGAATCAGTAAGCGCACAAATGAGAAAATTGTATTGAAATGGTTATATATTAAAACCATAGTTTCCTTGCTCTTTATTTTCAGAACTAATAGTTTTTTTCCATAATAGGGTAATTCAATCTGTTAGTATTTTACTACAATTGCTATTATATCAAATTATTCCATTAGAATAAAATTATAGTTATTGTCAAATACACACAGAAAATGAGATTGTACAATGCATTATTTTGAAGCCAGATGTGAGATAGAAACTGAAATAAATGAAGGAAAGCCTCTGAAAATTAAATCTTCTGGGTTTGAATTCTGTATTTCTGCCAGTCTTACAAAACATAGTTCATATAACTGCTCTTAAAATGACCTCTAAATCCAAAATAAAGCAAATTGCTGAAAAACACTTAAATGCCCTTAATCTGTGTTCATTTTTAATGGATTTTAGGCACCTGAAGAATGAAAATTATGAACATAGATGCTGCATGTGTAGGAAGTCATGGCATCAGTGAATCTTTTGCTTACAGCCAATGGAAAATATTCGTTTTAAATTTGTCCTCTGACCACACACAAAATGATATTTTAATGAAAAATAAAGTGTTCAAATGCAAGTACTTTAAATCCTGGAGAGATTGTTTTTCCCATCATGACAAATGGGCTAAGCTTTTGGAAAGGAAAAGTAATGCAGTGTGGACACTCAAAGCTGTGGTGCGTCATTGGAGATGTATTCTCAGCACAAAGCACTGGCCACTGAGGGGAATGTGAACATAGCAGGAGAGAACAAAAACCACTATTGTGCTTGAAGCATCTCCTGTCCAACTGCAAAATTTTCTTTGACTTGGAAAAAGTTGTTTTTTTTTTTTAAATCAAAAGGAGAAACTTCCAGTATTTTTCAGAGAAAGCAGATGCTTTTCATGAAGAAGGTTCTTTAGAAGATAAATTCTATCTTCTCTGAAAATACTGTTTGAAAAAATACAAATCCAAAAAAAAACCCAAACCCAAACCACTTCTCCCTCCAAAATAATGATATAAACAGAGCCTGTAAGAGGTCAATGACATCTAATAGAATGTACCTCTAGATCAGAGTCAGGTGGTGGTGAAGGATTATTGTTTCTTCTGCCACGTCCACGTGATTTCCCATCTGAACTACGACGCAATCTATCTGAATCTGAATCTTTAATGGGTGTTGATGGACTGTGGATTGTGCTGTACTCTGCTGCAGTAAAGAAATGACATTTTTACCTTTCAGTTTAAACTTCAAAATGTTCAACTTCCTTGATTTTCACATGTGACACTAAAACCAGGATGCTCACTAAAGAGTCCTAACTGAAATATTTGCATCTACAATGATAACTGGCAATACTGATACAGAATTAATTCAATCAAGTTCAAGTTATATGTAAAAACATAGAAATAAATTATTTCAGTAAACAGATAAAAAAGAAGTAAAAGAAAACCTTTATTCCTTCAAATCACAGAGGGAATCATATAACTTCATAGACAAGATTAAACTCTAGATTAATGATTTTAAGGGATACCAACCTTTTTTTTTTTTTTTTTTTTTTTAAGAACACTGATTTAATTTTAAGTTTTCAAACACACTTTAAGATAACCACTATGGTGACTGGTAAGAAAAAACATCATATATGAAAAAATAACATATGAAAATGGTAAACTTTTCCAAATTGTCTGATTGCAGACACTTTTAGATCACTACATTTGAACCAGATTAATAGAATTATTTCTGAATGTGGCAAAAAACCAGAGCACTTATTTTCCCAGGGTAAGTTCAATTATTAAGTTTTAAATATGTATCATCAACTATGAAGATGAAAGTTATAGAATTCTTCAAAGGCCTGTTGAACACTGAACTTTTCAAATAAGCACCATCAAGACAGGATACAATTCTTTATACAGTATTGTATGCTAATAATTATGCTTCAGTAAAATTTATTTACAGAAATATTTACTGTTGTCTAACAGGTGAAAAAGAGTTATGATTTGTGCATGTAAGAACAACAAAGTTTTCCTGAAAACATGTTAGCTGGAAGATGTTTTGCTACTCTTAACATCCATAGAATCAGTAACAGTGAAGTGCTTAAACATTAACAAGGAAGAGACCCAGCATAAATTATCCTTCCTAACTAATTTAACCAAAAGTATCATACTTCTCAGAAATGCAACAACATATTTTTAAACCTCTTCTCAATACTTCTCTCCACAGTCTTACGTTCACAAATACTTTTATTTTGATGATTTTTTTTTTTCCTAAAAAACCCTATTTTTGTGAAGGCTGTTGGAGTTTTCAGCATACGATATCTTTATAATTCTCATTTGTCAGTTAACTGCTCTTTAGAGTTCAGTAGATGTGGATATTTGTACCAATATTAATTTGCTTTTTAATCAGCCTAGAACATGACATTCTAGTTCGAACAGACAGGTATACTTCTCACACAAGTGATTCTTTCTCCTAAAAAACCATCCTGTTGAGGTCAAAGGTTAGATTAAAGACAAGACTCTGGACATCTGTGTAACACCACATATTCACAGTTAATCAAAAGAATAACAGTTCCTTGTGCTGAACTAAAGGAAAATGTCTCAAAGTTCTCATGTTCAGCTTTAAATCTACACTTAATGGAAATTAATATATGTTTCACATTATACTTTTACCTAAGTATCTCAGACTACATTAAACAAAGCAGACTAACAGTAATTTAAGGTAAAACAAATAATTTTAAAAAGACACTCGACCTATACCTAGAAGAGTGATTCTATGTATGCACCAAATAACAAAAATGATCCAGCTACATCAGTCCGCATAAATAAAGACAGACATGTAAATGTTGAAGATCATGTACATTCCAATAATATATATTTTTCCTATGACAATGTACACTTCAGAATATTTAAACTAATACTTTGAAGGTTCATTCCTCTTTCACTTACTCTACTAAAATATAAATAAGAAATCATAACTAGTACAAATTTTCCCAGCCTTTTAAACTTCAATGAGTTTATCTGCTATACATTATTTTCATTAGTAAAATCCTTAATAAAAAAGAAAAAGAAAAGAAAGAAAACAATGTGCAAAGGCTTTGAAATAAATTATAACCCAGTAAAATAAACAGAACAGAATTTCTTTAACAGGTATGTTGGCCAAATACCTGCTTTAAAATTCATATGTTTGGTTTGAGGCTCATTTCTATCTCCCCTTCTCAGGTGCAAGTCATCTGTCTGGACGAGCCAGACCCTCACCTGACAGACAGACTCCCACCCCTTATCCCACCCTTCTGGGACCTGCTGTACCTGCATCATTCCCAAGAGAGATTTGTCCGTCTTACTCTTATGGGTTGGTCCAGGAAATCTACTGTGCTACCATTAGAAACAAATAAGTTCAGCATTCAATACAGCAATTTAAGTTCCATCCACAAAAGTGGGGAAAAAAATCTTCCCTTCATTGTATTTGCAGGCATTTGAAGACTGCTCTCAAATCTCCTTTGTTGTTAGGCTAACCCTTCCCTGATGATCCTCTTTTCCAGGCTTTGATTATTGCTCTCTATTTTCTGCCTAAACAGTAATCCAAAGCAAAGCTGAGCAAAGCTTTACTTCCCATGTTCTGCCACTGTCCCCTGAACACCACTTGGTAGGAGACAATTTGCATTTTCTGCAGTATTTTCAGTAAATGTTGGTTTCAGGATCCCTAGATCATCTTGTATTGAGGAAGTGACACCAAACTGTTTTTTTCTCAAAGACCTGGCCAAATACTGCACATGAACTGAATATACAACATTGCTAATACCTGGAGCCTCTGAGCCTAATCAGACCAGTCTGTTGTCAACAGTGTGACAGATGGCAGTAACCAATGGGGGAAAACGTGACATCGTGTGCATGAAACATATTCCATGTATGTAAAGGGAAACCATAGCATGTACTCTTTGGATTAAGGCTGTTTGACAGCACAGCCTCCGTGTGCACGGCCGAGTTACCAGCTCACTGTCCAATGGTTGCTCTCAGGTCCTCATAAGGAAACCCAATTAAAGAATCCAGTATCCAGCTGAGCCCTGAGTCTCAACAAGCCCAAGCCCAGACAAATTCTGGAGCAGGAAAAACAACAGCGGCTGAGGGTACTCAGTGTGCCACAGGGAAAGGTAGAGCCTGGAAGGAGCTGCCAACATTCCCCATCCCACATTTGTGCAGTTCATCATTCCTGCCTAAATGTATACCTCACACCTGCTCCTATTCAGATCACATCTCCATTTTTTGAGTTCTCATCCCGTCTCCAAAGAACTCGCAGCCCCTCTCAGCATGGTGTCATCTACATATTTAATAGGCAAACACATTCTGTTCCGTCATCTAAATGATTAATGAAAATGCGGTCTGGTGCTAGGCCCAAGGCAGACACTGAGGAATGCTGCTGTAGCCATCCTTCTATTTTAACAGCAAGCCCTCACTGACTTCTCTCTGGACTTGGTTTCCTAAATAGCTTTGTATCATTCTGCTGTAGTTTCTGCTAGACTGGTTTAGCCTAATTTGCTTATAAGTTTGTTAAATGAAAAGATTTAAGTGTCAGGACATCAAGAACCTTGCTAAAGTCAAGCTACATAGCCACACAACACATTATCATTATACCCGTTATTGTACATTCATTGGTAGGAGGATGATGATTTGTTCAACCTCAGCTGACTTCATAGTAACAGACAGGTTGTAATATTTGTCAAGTTAAATTATTATGTTTCTAATGCATTTAATTTAATTTTATCCTGTTCTTGAGCATTACAAACACAGGGAAGTGCAGGAGGGAAGTGCAGGAGAAAACCCAGCCCTCCACAAAATCATGAGTGGAAAAGGGGGTGAGGGTCATCTCTCTGCTGTCTGTCCCAATACTAAAGCAAGATTCCCAGAGGGAGCTGGCAGCAGCCAGGTTAAACAAAAGAAGGAAGAGATCAGATAAAAGCTAGGAGATTTGCAGTGCATTTTGACAAAAAAAACCCCAAACAAACAAACAAACAAAACCAAAAAACAAACAACAACAACAACAACAAAAACAACAAATCCCAGCTCCCAAAAGATGTCAAGAGTTCAAGAAGAACCTGAAGACATTCCTGGAAGAGAAGCATCCAGGAGTGCTACAGCCGTGCCACATTAGCAGGTTGTGTCTGCAGAACCAAATTAGTGGTGGCAATGACCCCAGGCTTCACTACCTATTTTCTGGGAGGTCATTTCAGTGTAGGTCCAGCCTGATCTAGTCTCCTGAGCATCCTTAATAGGTGCTGGAGGAACTAGGATCTGTCCTGGAGAACACCTTCCAGGTTAGATTTGTCTGGAAGGACTCCAATCAGGTGCTCTAGGACCACTCTGCTGAGCCAAAGCTCCTCATCGAAACAGAGTCCTGTTCCAAATTAAAATGGTAATGTAGGCACACTAAATATACAAACAACAGCAGCTTTGGAAATCCCCTGAGATGAAAATATCTGGAAGCTGGAAATGTGCTTAAGGGAAATCTTACATAAGCTCAACCTGTCCTTGCTGTTCCCAGGGTTTCTGCTGATGGCCACCAAGAAAGGCAGGGTACAGGGCTGGTTGATCCATCAGTCTGGAGCACTACAGCCATTTCTGTGTGTTGCATATGCCTTCACAAAATTATACTAGTAATGTAGCAATAGTTACGCTTCTGCATCCACTAGCAGACATATAATTTTATATCTCTCTGCTATGGCACCTCTCTGCACTCTGCCTCAGGCAGGCACTAAATGTTACAGCTTGTTTCTGCATCACACACTCAGAGTTCTCTCCTCCAAACCTTATATAAGGTATAATAGACTCAATCTTAGCTTCCCTAGTCAGTCAGGAAAACATTTTAAACCCAGATTCTATAAATGTATGCCTCCTTTTCCAATAGTTACTGGTATGCCCTGCACCTGATTCCTGGTAGTAACCCCTATAGTGCAGGGTGACACCAAGGCAGATACAAACTACACGTAACTGTGAGAAATAAAATGTCTTTACATTCTGATTTACCTAAAATGTATGAACCATGCTGTAGCAGACTTTCCCTGGTGCTTCAAGGCACCATATTATTGCAACTTGACATAACATTTCATAAGCATGTTCTTCCCTGTTATACATCATTGTGGGCAGTTTTGATGGTCTTGTCACACAGGACAATTTTCCATCATCTCATAAATAAGAATACTTTGATTACTTACTAATAAACAATACAGCCAGAGAGATACCATTTGCAACACAATGTTCTGTAATTCCACTCAGTTTGTTGTGGAAATCCCCCCTAAGTAATTGCTAAATTTTCTTTCTATTGGTTTCAATGAACCATACAGCAATAGTATGAAATTAAAAATCTGGGGAAAACTAGCTATCCCAGAAATCCCGAAATAAAGTCTGTCTCTATGTAAATATGACTGGTGAATGTGTGGGCAAAGCTCTTGCTGTTGACAAAGCCATTGCAAATTTCATCAGACTTTTTCCCTACTACACTGAAAGGGTATGCAAAAGAGTAAATGCACATTATCAAAGTAATCATATCTCATGTCACAATGTAAATCACATGGACAAGATGGGGCTAGGATAGCTAATACAGGCTAATGTGTCTGCAAGTAGGTATGTACAAATATTTTCCATTTGGATTGTGCCCAGATTAATGGTTTCCCATCAAAACTTTTACTTAATTTTGAACAAAGACCTTAAATACTCAGGCCAGTGTTTTTTCAACTCCTGTATACTAAAATAAAAATCTAAGATACATGTAGTTTGAATATGTCAGTCCCACGCTATGATTTTCTTTTGCATAAATAAAGTTTACTTTTGCATAAATAAAGCTAAACACAGAATTTCATGAGCACTATACAAACTTCCTTCTTTACTGCTTACATAAAACTAGACCAGCATTAAACAATGCAGCAGAATCGCATAGGTATTCGAGGATTTTTTCATCTTTTTTTTACTTCTCTATAAAAAATATGACTATTATATTAGTAGTGAAAGTGAAAGTACTAATTAAGTATTGCAAGAAATACAATAATGCCTGCTGACAGGATCATAGAAGGGCATCTTTAGTGCCGTTTTGACAAAACATTAAACTCTTCACATGAAAAATGAATCTAAGGTTTGTCGATTGAGGACTATGAGTGTACTATTATAAACTTGAAAGAAACCCTCAATAGTTGTTAAAAATATTGTCAAAAATGCCTGTTTATTTCGAGGTTTAGATGACTTTTTAATTTAGGGTTGTATATTCAAAATAATGACAAAATATCAAATTAACAGTATATCTTATATATGACAGTATATGTTAGTTATGTATGACAGCAACTATATCAAAAAGCCCTGCAGTGGTCCAGATTTTTTTGTACAACTTTCAATGTTGAAGAAAAAAGAGATGAAGCAATCCCATAATGGGCGGACAGTACCTCTCTCCATTGTAGACATTTCTTCCTTACTCATTATCTATGGTTTTAAACAATTTGAAATTATTGTTACCTTTAATCCTACTAAAAGCAACTATGAACATCCTATTTATCTATTAAAAAAGGTTATTGAGAAGTGCATCAAGTTCTCAGCCTCAACATATCTCGTGATATTGAGTCAGGCTATAAATTGATGAATGCGATGCAAAGGAGTTAAAAGTTGTACACTGTTAATGTGAAAACAGAATAACCATTTTCAGAGAAGCAAAACCAGTGCTCTACTTTGCCATTCATTATTGCATCCTATGTCATTACTGTTTTTACAAAATTTTCATCGAGCTTCCTTCATACATATACTCGATATTTCCTCTTCCTTTATGTCTATGAAAAAGATGAAACTTTGGAACACCAGTAATGTACTGTGAATACAGAAGCATTTGTTTTTTATACAGGTATTAGCAAAAAGTTGCCTATATACTCTATTTGCTCTGTTTCACTCTCCTGTCACTAATATATTGTTAAGAAATATGATAAGGAGAAACTGTAAAAGTAGCTTTCTCTTTTGCAATAAATGTGACAGAGTGTTCAAGGAAAAAGAAGAAGTTTAGTCTTTAAGAATGAAATGGTGACCCATGGCTGAGAACAATTTTTGTTGGCTAGCACAGCCCTTGCGGGATTTTTAATCTGCATGGTGAAGTATGTGACTAACATGAAAAACACCCTTTCGGTAATATTTTAAACATACTTATTAAAGAAAGCAAGAAAACTGAAAGAGATCAAATCTCAAGAACAACGCAAGTCTCTCTTGTGAGAAACACCATTTAAAAAATTATAAAGACAGTATAATATGAAACAGAAGGATAAATTCAAATGTTGACTGAATTTCTGAACAAAAATTTGCACAAATCGAGAATTTTTTTTTACCAGTTGTGCTGAAGAAGTTGAAATATTACAAGAGAAAATTATTAAAGTGTTAGAAAAAGTAGTCATTTTCTACATTAACTTTTAGTAATACATGTTATTAATGTTCCTCTAATTATTTTAGAACACCAGGGCAGGCATAATGAATTGGGGCAAAACTCCATCCATCCAGTATAAATTTCAATACTGGCCAACAGCAGGTGACTAGGTGAGAGATTGTAAAAAGGACAGGCATACATATAGTGCTAATACAGCCACTGTCTCCAGTGATTTTTTGTGTCAAGAATTTCTGGAATTGACACTAGATTCTGTGTAAACCCAGTGTTTGGGTTTGTCTAAGCAATGCTTGAACTGGCATAAATTTTTTTGCATCCACAACATCCTGAAGCAAGGGACTGCACAGCTTACCTACATGCAACGTAAATACTTCCTTCTGTTTACTCTGAAACTTCTTCAATGAATCGAAGGATTGGACGGGCGAGTGAATTTTTGCTCACTGCTCTACCTTTATTAATTTTTATCATTTTAATTATTACTACTACTTGTAGATACCACAGCTCACATGAAAAAACAGTAACTCACTAGTTCATACCTGAGATAATTTACTCATGTACAGACTGAAAGCTCATCCCAGAAGGAGCCTAATATATTTTCGTTATTCTGATGAAAAACATATTCGTCTGTAAACCGAAAGTTAGAATTCTATAAGTAGAAAAAAAAAACCCCAAAACTTTGAAAATTCTTACTTTTGAAAAACATTTTCTTCTGTAAATTGAAACTTGGAATTCTACAAGTAGAAAAAAACCTTTGAAAATTCTTACTTTTGAACTGAAACAAAATTTCCAATGAAATCAGAAGCAAAGCACACAAAAATTTGCAATGACATACTGAGATTTATTGCTTTGTTTAATAATTTTCTGATTATGTCACTAGCAAAAATACACCCTTCTGTTCACAAGAAAAAACACATGAATGTCTATGTCTGATTTATGGAGACAGGGACTATCAGCCCCTGTGCAATCAAAGATTTTTGTGATGACTGTGGTACAAGAAATTTTTCAGATCCACAAAGGGAACAGAAAGAAGAAATATTGAGCATGTAAAATCTCTGGTTCTTTTGCAAGAACCCCTTAACATCCTGGATTGCATGGTAAAAGCTTGCATATTTAACTAGGAATCAAACATATTTTAAATGAAATTATTTGAGCTTTCTAAGTCTGCAAAACTCTACTAAAAATGTCACAAGTACACATTATTACTTTCTCTCTTTTCCTGTTTCCTGTCAGGCTCTTCTGTTTCACTTCCTGGCCCAAATTCACAGGAATCATTTATGTCTGTCAAGTTATTCTGGTGCCTCTGTAGATTCTGAAGGCTGTTCTGCGCTTTTCTTGGCACAGTTCACAACCACTGAGATTACATGGTTTGTCTGTTTGTTGGATTTTGCTTGTTTGTTTGTTTTTTGGTTGTTGTTTTGGTTTGATTTGGTTTGTTTTTTGGTTTTTTTTTATGTGTGGGTTTTTTTTGGTTTTTTTGTTTGTTTGTTTGTTTGTTTTTAATATACAGGGTGTTTCAAAAAGAGGGGTCCAATTTGAAATCGCTAGAGTTTGAAAATAGGTCTGTCTTTTTGAAACACCCTCTAGAAGGTATCTAAAGGTATTAACACCCAGCAAGAACAGCTGCAATTCAGCAGCTGGAGCCCATCCTTCCAAAGGAATACAGCAGCCTGTACTGCTCTGTACTGCTCCCCACCATCCCTCATATGCAATGTTCCACTTATGGTGGAGAATCAGCAGCCTAACTTGAGAAGATGGGGTCAACACGCTACAGAAATCTGATTAATTCTAATTAAAATTTGGTTAGTTTCCTTCTTTGTTCTGTGTTTTTTGATCCAGCTGTGAATTTCCTTCTCTCTGCTACGCCTATCACTTGTCTCCACTCCACCAGAATTCCCTCTCTCCATGCTGATCCCTCATTTCTGTGTATGAGTTCAACCGAGGCTTTGAGAGAAGTAAAAAAATAAAAGGCGTTGTACAAGCAGAACTGGCAGGCACAGCATTGGATTCACTGGCAGGTCCTCACTTCTCTTCTAACAGCGTTCAAGGTTTCTGAGGCAGTGAAAGGCTCTCACCTACCTTTTACTTAGGAACCCAACATCAGTCTCACCCACTTTAAACTGCTCTCATACCAGTGGAGAGGATTTAGCACCTCTGGATTAAGATTGTAGTTAAACTGAACTCTAAATACTGCTCTAGAGCTTCTCATCTCTCTCTACTGAATACAGAAGGATCCTACATGGGCTTGATACTAACTTAAATGCATAAAGATAAGTAAACTGCACAAAGATATATGGAGAAATCTGGATCCAGCCCTATACCTTCTGCTGACTGTGTTAGTGAAACGAAACAGGAAGAATTTCATGAAGTTCAACAAGGCCAAGTACAAGGTTGGGGCAACCTGGGTTGGGGCAAACCCCTGTATCAATACAGGCTGGAAGATGAAGGGATTGAGAGCAACCCTGTGGAGAAGGACTTGGGGGTACTGGAGGATAAAAAGCTGGACATGAACCAGCAAGGTGTGCTTGCAGCCCAAAAAGACAATGGTATCCTGGGCTGAATAAAAAGCAGCATGATCAGCAGGTCGAGGGATGTGATTCTGCCCCTCTACTCTGCTCTGATGAGACCCCACCTGGAGTCCTGCATCCTGCTCTGGAGCCCTCAGTACAGTAAGGACACGGATCTGTTGGAGAGGGTTCAGAGGAGGTCACCAAGATGATCAGAGGGCTGGAGCAAGTCTCCTGTGAGGACAGGCTGAGAGAGTCGAGGTTGTTCAGCCTGGAGAAGTCTTAAGAGAGACCATATTGCAGCCTTTCTTTACTTAAAAGGGGCCTATAAGATGGGGACAGACTTTTTGGAAGGGTGTGTTGCAACAGGACGAGGTGGTTTTAAAATAAAAGAGTGGATATTCAGGCTAGATATAAGGAAGGAATTTGTTACCATGAGGGTGGTTAAACACTGGAACATTTTGCCCAGAGAGGTGGTGGATGCACCATCCCTGGAGACATTCAAGGCCAGGCTGGAGGGTGCTCTGAACAACCTGATCTAGTTGAAGATGTCCCTGGTCATTGAAGGGGGGTTGAACTAGATGACCTTTAAAGGTCCCTTCCAACCTAAACTATGATGCTATGATGCCATTAGCTCCTGCTAACAGACAATGCCCACAGCAGGTACTTTCCTAGATATGTCCCTGTCTTTGAAACTGGCAGTAGCCCAAGATAACCCTATAGTAATATTAAGGCTTGCTATCTGCAAACTATTTGAAGAAACATTTTCAGAATTGTTACGTCAGTAAGATAAATATCTCAGGGTAAGAGACAGTGGTCCTAGCAATGTCAGAGAAGGTGTGCACATGTCCAAGGAACAGCCATGTCCACGCCAGCAGTGGTAGGGCACTCATGGATGTACAGCTTTCAGTACACGAAAATATAAACTAGAAGAGGGCTTAGGTGCAGGACCCATCCATGAGAAAGCCTACCAACTTCTGTCATGTTTTTAGACAAAACTTTCTTAACAAGAGTGTGGAAGATGTGAGAGAGAAAAAAAGACTTCTTAAAAAGGAGCTGACAGAAAAATTCTGTCCATGCTTATAGAGAACAGAAAACTTCTTAAATGGGAAGGCAGCCTGTAATCCACTAAGTTTGAGCTTGGGAAAAACATACATCCTCTCTGCATATCTATGTTTACCATTGCTTTTAGGAAGTATCAACTACTTTAAAAAATATGCAAAGATTTTACCAAAAATCAAGACCCAGATGATAAAACAATTCCATTTTAGTATTTGATAAAAGCTAAAACTCAATCACATTTGCTTTTTGGGGTAAGAAGAACTTCCTTAGAAAAACAAACAAACCCACAAGAAAACAAAACAAAAAAATTAAAAACAAAGTGAAAAACTGAGTAATTACGCAGACTACAATACACATCCATATATTCTAAGTGTCACAGACTCCAATATGCATTCATATATTTAGAAAGATTTCTGTCTCAAACACATTGCGCAGACGTGATCTTGTGTACATAAACACACATCAGCTGTATTTTCTTTCCTACTTACTTTCAGCAAATGCACTGAAAGAAGCAACACTATACATTTTCTTCAGGTACACACTAATGCAAAGCAACAGAGTCCTAGCTAATTATATTAAAGCTCACATTGCACATGCAAGATCAGTAATCAAGTCAAGAAAACTAAAAACAACCTCCCTCAACAAAACTCCAAAACAAAATCTCCTGTTAACATTGCCAAATCATAGCTGCTTCTTAACGCGTTACTGAAAAACACATCTGCAACCTTGGCCTTTTCCTGTGACAGATTTCAAATTTCTGCCATCTACTAACTACTGACATGCCTCAACTGTTAAAAAATGTAATATTTTTTTTTTAATAATGGGAAAAGTATTTTTCACCCCTCATTTGCAAGAACAGCTGGAGCAGTTTGGCATAAATATTCAAAAAATATCTCCACTAGTAAAGGACTGCCAAATTCCAGCAAGAAAGGTAAAGCGACCGGGAAAAAGGACAAGCCACTGAAAATTTTTGTCTTAAAATGGAAACACTTGTGCAATTGCAGTTCCCCATTACAAGCATTATTATGTCCTCTGGAAGTGAAAAACACAAAAGCTCTCTTTCAAGTGGACAGTTGGGCTATGGTCTGAAGGCCTCTCGATTTCAGCCTTTGGAAAAATCAAAAGGAGTTTATTTTAATGAAGACAGAGCTTAAAAGCATCAGGTTCTTGTTTAATATCAAGACCTTCCTATACCCTGCAATTTTTAACAGAAGCATTTTACAAATACAAACAACTTGTATTTCACACAAGCTTTAAAACTTTGACTAATTCCAGTTTTTCTTTAGTCTATTTTCTGTTAGAATCTGTGCAAGATGTGCCACAGGCTCAGGATTAAGAAATAATAATAATAAAAAAAAATCAACAACTATACACACAAAAAAAAATCCAATTCAATCCCCTTTCAACTTACAAAAACGTGCCACATAGGGACCATAAAATCCATGTAATTACCTGCTGCAGGATCTGTAACCGCTTGACTGGTGATGCCAGATGGTGGTTCTTGAAGCTGGTATGTTGCATTTGTGGAGGGTGTCGTTGGGCTGGTGTTGCTGTTTGTCATGTAATGTGAAGGATATGGTGAGCTATTATAATACTGTGCATATTGACCCTGGCCAAAACTGGGATAAGAGGGATATTCCTGCAAGACAAAGAGCAACTGAGTAGTCCATCAAAGTTTTGCCACTTTTTAGTATAAATTCCAAAATATAACTACAAACACATGTCAGACTTTCAGCAAGTATGCTTCCTGGACTGCATGCTGTAGGACCTAAATCTGTGAGGCAGTAAAAAGAAATCTGAGTTATGCATAATTTAATGTCTTCCCATACAAATAGTTTATTAGACACACTGCTGAAGATGTGTGAATAAGAACATCAAGCCCAGACAATTAGCTCTGCTGTTGGAAGATGACAAATTGAAGAAAACCATTTGTAAACATTAGTTTAACTTGAAAGGATCTAATTTTCTTTCAAAAAGATATTTAAGGGCTGCATTTTTTCAGTGGATGAGAATTCTAAGTTTGCCAAAGCTTCCTCAACTCATATTTACAAATTTACCTGCTGTGAACTATTAAATCCAGTAGAATTTGTAAGTGAATTATTTCCTGCATATATTCCTGATGATGTTGTAAAACTGCTGCCTGAAACAAAATGAAAAATTATGTGAATTACTAAAACACGGTACAGAAAATAACTTCAATCATGCAATTATATCACAAGGATATGGCATATTTGTAATATTTCCCATATGTTGACCAATTTGGTTGTCATCAACTCCGTAACATGTTAATACACGGAAAGTGATAATTCATCGTTCCTACACCCTGCGTTTCATTATTGCAACAAAAAGAAAATCTTTACATTCACACAGGGATTTGGAGGCACTTCAGCTCTGATTAGGCTATCTTATTAGGCTATCCCACCCCTCTGAATAAAACCTAGAGTTGCAGAAGTAATGAGGGTTTCTTCACTTTCAGGTTTTTTTTAACAATAACTGTCAGCCTTGTCCCGAGAGATGCCATCTCCCCTCACTGAAGCTTTCTGGCTCCATTTCTCCCACCACCTTTGAGAACCAGGTCCTCTCCCCTCCCTGAGCCCCAGCCCCTCACAGAATAGCAAAAGCCATAACTCCCTGCTCCAAACAGCTCAGCCTGACCGCAAAGCCATTAGGATTCGCTAATCAATCATAGACAGCCTTGGGCCACAAACCTTTTTCTTTTTTGATATAGTCTACTGGGCATGACACAAGGGAAAAAAAGCAACTCTCTGAGAAGGGAGAACCAAGATTGAATTTAGCCCAGAGACTGAATTACTGCCTTCACCTCTCTCCTCCCAAGCCACCAAAAATAGACAGATGGGGCTCTTGTTTAATACCTAACCTGAGAAGCTGTTCCACTAAAAGGGCAGCAACCCCCTTTCAGCTGTTTCACCCTCACTAGTTATAACCCAAGAGTGACACAGCCACCAGCTGAGACATATGGATGCAGAGAGTGAAGCTACATAAGCCACCAGAAAGTCTGTAATGAGGCAACCTATTGAACTTGTCCAGCAGAAGGGAGGGCACCAGCCAGCCAGGAGCTCGCATTAAAGCTCAAGGGTTGTTTACAGCGCCCCTCACCACGGAAGCCTTAGTGTAAAGATATACTAAGACCTTGGAAGCAAAAGCTTGCAGGTGAGCAACAAGGAGAGATGGAAGTCAACAGGGAGCCAGATACAGAGATTCACCGATCCTCCAAGGTACCCCAGAGAACTCAGTTAACAACCAAATCTTATGCAGAGGTTGCTTTTTGGGAAAAGTGACATTTCTTGCAAATCCAAACCGCAAGGAATGCAGGCAAGGCTGCATGCCTAGTACAACCCCTGAAGGGCATTTGTGAGCCATTTACCTTTTTTTTTTCCCTAAACACAAAAAAAACCCGCTGCCAAACCCTGTAGATATCCTAGCTATAAGAAGTCAGAAGGAAAACAATATTTAAATGCTTTGATTGCAGAATCTACTAAAAATGCACATAAGCCTCAAAGTAGATGTGAAGTGTGTCCAACAGCAGTGGGAGTAAAGGATGAAGCTTAAACTCAATGTGTGATAATGACTGTAAACATTTCTCTTGTATTTGCTAGTAGTGCAAGAGCTCTGTGGTTGTTGATAGATGCTACTAATCCTGTGAACTAAAATCAGATTACTTCAGCAGAGGAGTTGACATCCAAGTTTAGCAGATAGTACAGATAAACAGTACTAATGAGAAAAACATGTTCTGTTAAATTTAATTTAAAATTGGAAAACAGATGTTATTTTTTTATAACAAACCCCAGAGCCAAAATACAGCTGAAAAATATTTTAAATTGCAAAACTTTGAAATGCTATTTTATTTCTAAGAGTGCTTTGGCTGGAAGAATGTAAGTCACTGTGTCTCTTTTTATTTCTGTAGTTATTTCTGAGTGATGCAGTAATACATCCAAACACAGGTTTTATAGGTGCTTGGTTTGAGCCATTTTAAAAAGATATAAAAGGCCTCTCTTTGTTATAAGAAGAATACAAAACAAACCACAAACCACATACACCCCCCCAAAAACAACAACAACAACAACAAACAGAAAACCAAACCAAAACCAAACCCCACACCTTTTTTTGAGGAATATGATATCTTTCCACAGAAAGTTTGGCAAATAATTTGCAAGAGCAAATGAGTAAAGTAATTACATGCCAGCCCGCATCTCTCCCTCTCAGACAAAGACACACACATACTAACACGCAAATCTCTCTCTTTCATCTCATGGTCAGCACTGGCTCCTATGGAGGAGGGGTAAGGGTCTCCTAGACCGTAACAAACATGAAGCAGGTTTCTCAGAAATGGCTCTGTGGGCCACCCAGAACTACTGCCCTAAAGTTGTTTTTAAAATAGTCCAGTTTTACCATTTGTTTTTTAAATAATCGTCCACAGCATGGCATAGAGCTGCTGCTCCTGCCTTAGCTGAACAAACACAAAAATAAGAATCTCTTCAAATCGCACGAAATTTACTGCCCCAAGCTGGTCAGCTACGTAGCTTTAAAATGTGATAAAAGCTGTAAATTGCAGGTCAAAGGTCTATTTTTGCAAAGAGTGTGGACCCACATTAAAGCTGGGAATCCCAGCCAGTGTCGGAAGGTGGCCGGACCCTGCTGGGAGCGGGGCGTGGGCTCCAGGCGTGGGGCTCGCCCCCGTGCCGCCGCCGGGCGCAGGATGCCGTCCTCCCCTCTGCATTTGCACAGAAGTCCATTTGCTTTCCAAGCTCAGTGTCCTTGCCATGGGCTATGTCTATCATCAGGGTACGACGCATGTGGCAGAAGTTTAGCGCAGCTCTCCTGGGAAAGCCTAAGACGGTCAGATGGGCTATTTAAAGTCAAGGTTTCTTCCGTTTGCTTACAGTGTTTAAAAATCCTTGGCAAAGTCCCCCTTGTTGTCCTAGTAACTGCTTAACCATCCAGCACAATATTTTTATACTGTATAATAATAACCAAATATCTTAACGTTTACTTTTTAATGGATGAATTCCCAAACCGATTGGTTAGTATATTCTCAAACATCACAGTCTTGGTAACTAAAACAATGCTGGTGCTCATCACAGGTCTAGTACCCTTCTAGAGGCAAGATATTCAGGTGCAGGGTAAAAGCCATGCTTTTATCTCAACCAAAAGGATGCTCAAGAATGATACTCCTGTTGCAAACGGAGCTCTTTCCTTGGAATTTCCCCCAGACCTTCTCCACTCCATTTATCTTGACTGAGCAATCCTTACAATTGTGCCAATATAGGAACAACGGCCCACTGCCACAGCCATTAGTCATGTAAGTGGTCTTTCAACATTTATGAAGCAACTTGTACGAAAAAGAGCTTAAGGGATGTACTTGTTAAAATAAAGGTGGGGGGAGCAGGGAGGCAGGGTGGCAGAACCATCTAAGCTCTCTTCCCACTCTCTCCCTTCCTCACTCCCCGTAATAGAGATGATAAATTTGTAACAAACAAAAATCCAGTTACCAGAATAACCTTAGCAAAGAGTCATAGGCAGCAATTTTCCCCATCATTTTCAAAAGTTGGCAGCCTCTCTCTCCACTATTGTTCGGTGACTAATCACGCTGTAATTTTAGCAGGGTCAGGACAAGCACTGGGTTTAATTGGCTGCACACGCACCGCGAGGCAGTGCCTTTACATTACAGAGAGACATTTGCCCCAGGGAGAGAAACCAGAATCACTCCAATGGTTTTGAACACGAGGTAACCCCAACCAGGAAGCACGCACATGGCAACTGCAAGGACACTAGGAAAACCCCTTTACTGCAAGCAAGAACACCAGCAGGGCCCTGAGCACGTCGTCCTGTAACGCATGGCTGTGAAATAGGTTATGGGATGCATTATCTCTATTTAGCAGCTCAGCAGCCACACAGGAGATGAAGAACGGCTGTTGCTGGCTATGACAAGGCTGAGGCTGCAGACTGACCGTAGACTGCTAGAGGGGAAAGGAAGAATAAGCTCATTTCTCTTTCTGGAGGTTTCTGCACAAACAACTGAACAGCAGCGGCACTAGCCCTGTCTTCTGTCAAGAGAATCAATTTTGTTCTTAAATAATAGTCGAAGCTATGAATAGGTTCTCTTTCCAAAATTAAATGAGGAAGGGGAAACAAATGTTCCTGTTTACTTTTAACACCTGTTCAATCAAAAGGAAGAATTAAGTCAATTTAAAATTGTTTCAAATTCAAAATTTAGCATAATGAAAACATTAAAAAGACATATATTCCCAAGTGTACATAGCTGTATGCTGTCAACATTTAAGTTCAAGAAAGACCTGTTCAGCAAGGTGATTCTTTTCTACTTAACTTCTAACAACTCCACAAATATTTTAATTTGAAATATCCTCCTTATTTCCATTCTCATTGTCTGTAAGGTTCCTGTAGGAGACCAGTCCTTCCCTCATCCACACGCCGTGCTGTTTACAAGCACGACAGAAATGACACACACACCACAGGGACCCCCAGACTCTCCCACTCTGACCTGCTGCCCTTCCACCCAAACCAGACTGTCAGTGATCTCCTGCCTTCCACGACTGGGCAGCTCTCAGCCAACGCACAGCACAGCTGGAGCAGAACCCATGCTCAGACCAGCTCGTCCCTCAGCCCTGCAGACAGTATTGTTGTGAAATCAATGGCTATGTCCCTTCTCTCGTTAGAGCCGCGCAACTGGGTCATCCTTAACATCATTCCTTTGCGGAGTATTTTTAGATCCTTGCCTTTCAATGTGTACAGCTGAAATGCTTTCCAAGATCTTACTGTTCCATCTCTTGGCAAGCACCACCCTTTCATGACCTTGACAATTCTGATCTTGTACATATTTTGCATATCGCAGAAAACAAAGCAATACCCTTTATGCCAGACCTCTATGTAGTCCATTGACTCATTCCTAGCTGTGCTCTACTAATGCCAGAATTCACTGCTTACTCTTAAAATTTGCCAACAAGCACTCTCTCACATTATCCCATGCTGCTCCCCCTTTCCTTCCTCCAGTGAATGAGTTTCCCATAGACATCTGCAAAACTGCTTTATTGTCCTCTCTAAAATCCCTTTATATTGACACCCTTCTGCTCTGTACCTTACAAAAAAAACACCTTTAGAGCTGTTAGATAACCAAAATGGGGTGACAACTGTTTATTATGTCTAAACAGTGTCAGCTTTATTGTTATATTAGGTGTTCCTAGCTTGTGTGTTTTATTTTAGCCTCCAACTTCTATAGGGACTATATTTTCGTTTGGCTGTATAAGTTAGCACAATAGGATCCCAATACATGACTGTGGCATGAAGACACTACTGCAATATAAATTATAGGCAACACAGACATGATTTCTCAATAACTCTATTTCCCAGTGACCATGAATTATCAGTTCCTCAAAAACTGGAACGTTGATACAGGAGCTCCTCATAGCTGCTGCTGGCAAGCATTTCGAGCTGACACCTACAGAGAGGTAGAAGGGGCTTTTTAGGGGGAGGAGGGCACATGTGTTTGTTTTTTTCAGTGCAGCTATCTGCAGAAAGCAAAACCGATAACATGGTCATGGTTATATTTACTCAGGCAAGTAGAAGTCCACCACTATTCCGCATGTAGATGAAAGTTTGCATGCTACTCATACTATCTTCTTCTTACTTGTCAGCACACACTACAAGTAAGCAATACTTCAGATGTCAGATGGTTGCCTATGCCCTGAGCTACTCAACACATAGTTCTCTGTCTGAGAGAAGGCCTGGATCAATATACCTTAAGGCTGCAAAGCAAAAGCAAAACCTCGTTCACCTGGTCTCCGAAACCACTTCTACCTCAAGACATTTCATGAAGCATTTCTATGATGGCACACAGTTTGAATGGAGGATGATAATAACACAAAGAGGTGCAAAACTTTTAAAAAATATAGTCCAGTTCTGTGAGTGATCACTTATTTCAACAATTCTGAAATCTGCAATACTCTGTATTTCAACTATGAAACTCAGGGGAGAAAAGTCCTGTAGCAGAAATCAAATATTATCTATCTGTAGTAAATTAAGATTTTTTTTTTTTTAATATCTCTTAAAGTCGTGATAATCCACAACTGGGAACACCCAGCAACTTTCCAGTACAGAAGGGGAAAAAGGAATTGGGAGTACAAGGTGGAAAGATATTAAGTAAACTAAACAGGCAAGTAGGGCTACAAAATATAATTGATAATAATAGCCCACACATACAAAGACTTGCAGCTTTAAAATAGACTTCAAAGAAACAGACTTCAATCATTACTTAGCTACCTCCACAGCTGCAGTAGGTATTTTTATCTTATTCTCCCTCCCTGAACACACTCAGGTGTCAAATTATATTTGGCACTTCCTAAATTCATAATCCTGACACGTTTCCCAGGACTCGCTTTGTCATATTCACTGTTTGTTGAACTATTGCAATTTGGAGATACATTTTTACTGTAATAACACTACAACACTTCACTATTAAAAAATTAATGAAGTCACTAAGTGAGGGATCTTCCAAACTGCTGAGAGCTGGCCCACCACTGCTCTCAGCAAAAGCAATCACCATTTCAGCTCCAACTGCAATAATATCAGAGGTAAGTGCTTGAGCAAACATTCATTGTTACCCTAAAAATGTAGAGAAATAATGGAAAACAAACAAACAAACAAACAAACACCAATCAACCAAAACCATAGCATTAACTATGTCTAATTAATGGTAATACCCATTTATACAGACCTTGCATCTGGTAGCTATAGGGAGCCTGTCCAGGTTGCGGTGTGCTAAAGCTAGCACCATAGCTTAGAAATCCTGTCTGTCCAGGCGACTGTGACTGTGCCAATCCACCTTCTGTCTTGATGCCTGCCCACAATGCACCTAAATCAGTTAATGACAGCAAATCTATTTGTTCGTATTCAAACAGGGATGGAAAATAAAACCACTTAATTAACAGCATTTTTAACATATACCTAATATTGAGTGCATGAGAGAATGTGAATACCGAGAGCATGCACAAATGAACAGGGTAAGGGCAGTCTAAAAGCACACATAAAACTGAAGTTCACCAGGGAGAGGTTAAATTTAAAACCGTGTTTCCAATAACTGCAAAAGAAATTTAGACATGAACAGGAAGTTGCATTATTCCTTTTTTCCTTTCCTGCCAGAGGCTAACTTTTCCATATATTCATGACATTTCACAGAGGTAGATTAGCAACTTTATATGACTTTAATGAAGCATAACGTAGCCAAGCTATCCCACCATCCACCCATTAATGACATAACTGAGATTTGCATTGTATAATATTCCTACATGAAAGTTACATGGCTACGAGTTCAATGGCTTCCTCAGGAATTAGAAGTGGATAAAGAGAACTAGCAGCATTAAGTGTAATTATGATTTTCAAAGCTAATTAAACACTACAGGAGGCGTTCGGTCTTTTAACAAATAAACGCCTAATGCGCAGGAGCTATTCCTGAAGCAATCTCTCAAACTGGGAAAAATATAGCAGAGAGTCATCAATCTGCACTGACAGGGAAATCCATTACACATCACATTACCCTCTCATTTCCAAATTTAATAATAAAAGAATCCAAAGTCCCATTAAACGAATGACTTGTCTCTCAACTTCACTGATTCTTCCACCAATTTGTAAGGCAACAAGCAAGTGAGTATCAGCAAGTGAACCACTGAGAGAGTGCACACAATCCAGCCTCTGTCTCTTAGTTTTAATTACAAGGTTGTCCCAACATGAACTACCATTTTAAAATAATTATAGCCAATGCAATAGAAAAGTAATACAATACTCTTAGGTTTCACTGTGGCATTCAATGATACCTCATTGTTCAGAAACCATTGTTATTTGAACTGAATTAACTAAGTGTGAATTAGTAACATTCCTTTCAAAATCACTGTTAATCTGGGGCCATTTCCTGGTTGGATCTTAAAAAAAAAAAAAATCAACAATATTTGAAGGTGCAAGAGAGATGAGAAGTTCCTGTGTTTGCAAAGTTAAATATCTCCCTTCATACAAATGGGAGCATAGTTTCTCCTGCCATTTAAATCATTATTTTTCAACTGCTGTCATTAATTACCATTAATTCCTTTTGCCAGACTTGCTAACTGCCAGACAACCCTGTTTGCTTGTTTTTCCCTGATGCTTACTTGCTTCTTCTGTTTCATGTTACAATTAAACAATCACAATGATGAATCTGACACCTCTCTTCCAAAGGGAAACTCCTGCTATGGATGTTTTGGTATAAATGATCCCTATTTGCTGTCTGTTAAAAGGACTTCTGAAATCCCGATTAAATACTGCTTAGAGAAAGTTTAACTAAATCAAGCATTAAACTTTTAGTCCAGCTTTAAGAGCCTGATTCAATGTTGTTTCAAACACAGCGGGAGGAGTTGATCAAAGGCTGCAGCAGGAGGATGCCACTTGAGTGAAGACAACTTGGCACTGACGTGCCCTTTTGCAAACCTCCATGCTATGAAGAGCCTTTCATCTCCTGGGACTTACTCTTCCCACCTGCTCTCATCCAGAAGGCCTTCACTCATCAGACCTTGATGCTCCCTTCTCCTTCTCCCAAGCCTAATGCACGCAAGGAAGCGGGAAGGGACAGCGAGAAAACATACAGGGAGTGTCAGTATCTGGAAAGAAAAGAAGTTAAGCAAAGCCTTTGCTAGATGCCGGTACTGGAGCTGCCAGGAGGAGGGAGCTTCAGGAAATTCTCCAGCCTCCTCAGAGGCTTTACAGACGAAGCAGAGCCAGGAGACCCTGGGAGGCAGCTGTCAGTGGCATTCCCCTCCACCCCCCTTCCTGCCTGCATGGCTGCACCACACTGGAGCTGGAGGAGTGGAAAAATGAGGAGGCTCGAAGTGGACTGGAGACAGCACCTTCCCAAACTCTGCCCTAAAGAGAAAGCTCGAGGGAGGCTGATACGAGAATTCATTAATACTTTGTCTTCTAGTAAGCCCCAGAGTAAAGACACAACAAAAAAAGAAGCCACCTACGCCAACTCAGTTTCTCCTTTCACAGATGCCATGTGTCCTCTCTTTATACCTGCTGCAAGCTCTCTGCCTGCATGAGAGAAAGGTAAGGCAGACAGTACATGAAGTCTAAGCTGCAGACCCAAGAGGAGAATTTTGGCTCTAAGCAAGGCTTCAGTTCCTGCCTGTTGCAAATGAGCACCCCAGTGTTCGCCATGTAATTTATTTTAAGAGCTCAGATTATATAACGTGCCTTAAAGATGCAAAAATATATATGGTGTTAGGTCCCAAAACTTTTTAATGGTTATTTGCTTTAAAATATCACTGCTAGAAAGTACGTCATCAAGGAGCACCTTAGCTCCGCTCAGGAGGTACTGTTTGAAAAGAACAAAATGCATTAAAATCGGGAGCTGTGGGGTTCAGCAGCCAAAAGTAGCTCTGCAATGTAAAACGTTCAGCAAATTTCTCCGAAGTCCTAGGCACAGGGGATGGACTGGGAAAAACAAAACAAATCAAAACAAAACAAAAGAGAAGGCAGGCATGTTAACCCCTGGCGAGTAGCTGCCAAGTAAAGCAACTCTCAGTTATAGCTCCGATGACAGCGAGACAGTGAAACTCAAGTAGCAAAATCAAGGCCTTGATGAAGTCAGTAGGAGTTTTACAGTTGACTTCAGTGAGGTTAGGATTTAATCCAGAGGAACCGAACGAAAAAAAACAAAAAAAGTCACTGTCTGGGATGCCCAAGCTGCCGCAGCCAGCTAAGTATGAACATGAAGTGTCTGCAGGAGAAAGGGGTCAAGAAGAGCACAGGGGGGAAAGGGGTCATCTGTTATCATATCCCCGATCCAGCTGGATGTAGCAGACCAGATCTCATCAGCAACATGAGCTTGTGATGGTGGGGGGAAGAATCCTCATCTCCATAGTCTTGAAAATGTAGTTTAAATATCCTTAAAGTATTTTGTTTGTGTAAGTTTAAAATATGTGGAATGGAACTGAAACTGAAATATCCAATTCATGTTTATAACTGTATTTTTGGTGGTAAGTACTCAAGCCTATAGCCACAGGAAAAATGCTTCATTGGATCATAATTTTTGATAATATGTTAACAAAATATGTTTTCTTAAAGTAAAGGGTAATAATAATCAATTTTTTGCACCTGTTGCCCAGAGTAATCTGCTGTAGGATATGCTTGAAACCAAACGGATTTCACCTTACAGATTTCAGGATAAAATATTCACCAGTTTTGCACTTAGTTTTAAGGATTTTAAGAGACATATCTTGTACTGTGAGTTCTGTCCTTTTGCTATAAAGCTTACATTACCTGAGTGTATCTTTACAAAATATACTGCTAAAAGTATGTGGACTGTATATTTTCAACATATAAGACCTATTTTCTAATAATGCATCCTTGCTGCTGAACTGCTATGTGGTCTGCCAGCAGACAGTCTGGCAGCAAAATGGTCTCACCCACAGCAGCTTGTTTTCAAATTAAATTTTTTTAAAAATATTTGCTGCTTAGTATTATCTCTTTCATCAGACAGTCAGAGCTTTAGTGGTAATTTACCTCCATTTTCACCTTCAGGGAGTTTTAAAACACTGACAGTGAGATTTTTTTTTGGTGGAGGTCTTCTTGAATCAGTTTTTCACCTGCTGAAAATCAGTCCAGTTTTTCTGATTCACTTGGGTTCCAGTAACCTGGATCAGTTGAAATTCAGACCTTTATGGTCTGAATTTACCCTACTGCACTGCTGGAGAGCAGAGCTCCTCAGCAAGTCATCAGGAGCTGTGCCTGTGTAATGGAAGTCCCTAGATCTCTTTTCCCATTTCACTGCTGGTTTTTTTATATCACTAATAAAAACCTCATGAATTTCTCTCCTTGATCCCAAAACAGAGCCATCCTCTTGAGTAGCTTCTTAGGTCTTTAATACTTAAATTAAGCATCACTCCAACGGGGAAATCACCAACCTTACAAAAGAAATACTTGAGAGCTGTCCCACTAAGCACTGATGCAAAGGTCATGTAATCTTGCTCTAAAAAATATTTACCTCTGGAATAAAATAACACTGACATGATTTCTTACCATATGAAGTGATTCCATAGGGTTGGCCGGGCTGGGGGTAGGTAGCATAAGCTGTAGCTTGTTGCATCCCCGTTGTAAACTGTGTCTGCCCATATGCAGCCATCGTTTGTGAAGAGGGGGTAGGAAGAATATGTGGGTATGGTCTGCTATTGATTACAAATGACAGAAAATAGGAGAGACACTGCATTAGACAGACATGCATGTACTTATTTTTAGCCTTATAATCCTGCTACTTCATTAACATATAATCATAGGCTACGCTAGAGAACAGAAACCGTAGGACAAAGACAAAACAACAACAAGGAATCAATAATAAAAGAATAAGTAAAATAAGAAGTTTCCAAATATTTTTAAATACGTTCTTAGCATTTTTTAAAAAATATTTTTTTCCCTGGAAGCTTCTGTGGTTTACATTATGACTTAACAGATGGACCCAATTATTATTTTAAATGAGGTTAAAATCTGCTTATTTCAGTTATTATTACTACTACTATTATTATTTTTAAAAGATATCATACTTGGAAGGGTAAATCTGTGGTGGGGAGAACTGGTGTGTTTGTCTTGGGCTGAAACCACTGCTTCCAATTGCTGCACCAAGGAGAAAAGAAAGCACACAGAAGTGTAAATACACACACCAAAGATAAATATTATTTTTCCTAATAGAATTTCAGAGTATTAACAAGATTTTAATTAAATTCAAATATCATTGATACCTTAGATAGAAAATAATATTTTATCAGGAACTATACAAGAATGTTTAACATTAAAATCTTGATTACAAATTTCAAATACTAAATTGCCCCTTTGTACAGCTCCTGGGCAATAGTCTATTCTTTGCTCACACACAGACAACATTTTGAACGCAAACAATCTATTTCCTAATGGAAACATTTCCCTTCATATTTTCAAAGGATTATTGGTATCTCAAGTGCAACATTTTATTAACTTTTAGAATTTTTAAGACCTACATTTTATGAAGGAGCTTTATGCATGCCTCGATTGAAAACATATGGCCAGCTTCAGAGCACGCGCCCTTTTTTTTTTTTATTATTTTGGAATTCCGTAATACTGACAATCTATTACCATATTCCATTTCCTTCTTTTGCCCCATCTTATCTGCTTTCTAAAATGCTTTCAGGCCTCCAAAACACAGGTATTGCATAAAGATGTCCCGACCAATGTGCGAATTTACTTAGTGGAAGACTTTAGCCTAGGAGGCTAAACACTGAGCTGCTCCCTGGCAGCGCAGCCGCTGCTGACACAGAGCTTTGTGCCAGCCCAGCCCAACGGCTTTTGGTATTTTTTGGTGCTGCTGAGAGTGTGGCAGATGTGCCGATGTGCTCTAGATGTTATTTTCAGGAGCCCCTTCCCTCTCTGGTTACTATTTGGGTGCCGATTCTTCTCTTAGTCCCAGGGCTGGTTTGGAAGCCTTTGCCAGGAAGGGGTCAGCCGCAGGTTATGAGACTACTGTAAAATCAGACAGCCGGAGAAACAACAGGCCCTATTGCTAAGTACTTAGAAATAAACAAGGCACGGATAATTACCCTTTGCCAGCTACCCCTTTCCTGGCCAACTACAGGAAAAATCCATCATCTTTACATGCTGGGAGCACTTGCAAAGTGTAGAGGGAAGGAGGGAATCTCTTTCCGTGCCTTCCAGACATGATATTTTTCTGTGGCCTGGGGAGCTGCAGACATGTCAAACATTATGGTCTGACCTTTAGTCAGATGTAAATAGCTCCTATAGCTCTTCTTTCACTCTAGAAACCTCTTTTGTTTTGTCTTTCCAGTTTGATACTTTCATACTCAACAGCATAGGCAGAAAATGGAGGTTGTGACAAGATCAGAAAAGGGTTGCCTACCTGGACCCTGACTGGTTGCAAGATGACAAATTTTGCTATCCTGGAAATATAATCCCACGACATAGTACTAGTTCCTTTTTTTTTTTTTTTTTTATTTGATTTGCACCATATAAATGATGTGCTTGAAATATCACAGTTTATCCACGGGTATGCAAAACTGTGCAAACATCTTCTGATTTTCTACAGTGTTTGTCTCCTGCATGTTAGCAGCTAAGATGTGCTTGGTTTCCAGGAAGAAAAAAAGCCTGACAAAAGAATGAATATCTTGACAATAATAAATTTAAATAAATAAGACCTACCCCTCAATGACACCACCAGTCACAGAGGCAGGTGTTTACTCACAAAAAACAGGAGCAATTTACTCTGGGCCAGAGTACTCCCTAGTGAGACTCTCACTGAAACACCAATGGACATCAATAAGCCTGATGCTGTAATTCTCCTTACTCAGGGAAATCTCCTAATGACCTACACTGTCTGAGTAAGATGAAGAAAAATAGGCATAAGTTGCAAAGTGCACGAGACTTTTTAACAGCTGTGCACAGGTTTAGACCACCTGGGATAAGAAACAGTGAATGAAAAAATGCTGAGCTTAAAACCTTTGTTTATTCCTTACCTGATCCTGAGAAATTGTCTAAAGACCCGTCTGTGGTAGTAGTAGTAGCAATCTCACTGCTGCTCATTGGTTCTGTTTTAACTATAGAAATATAAATCAAATATATTCTATATGCACCTAATATTCTTGCACACACATGCACATACACTCACTGCAGCCACAAATTGAATAAAACAAAAATCTGCTGAAAATGTTCTAAATCATGGCTATCAATATTTTGCATTTTATGTATTTGTGTATATGAACAATGCAAAGTACTGCCAGCTATGATTTACACATACATATAAAATGATCAAGATGGTTATTTCTGTCCCCAAGGAATAAGAGCCACTGTAACAAACCAGAAGTCCCCATGCAATTCTCTGCACCTGTCCTGATTCCTCTTAATCCTGCAGACCCAACAATAAGAGTCCACATTTAGATCAGGTCACACAGACATTTACAGGCTTGAAAGACAGCAATTTGAATACGACAAAAAAAAAAAAAAAAAAAAAAGGAAATATTTTAAAATGGGTTTCTCTGGGTGCTGTTTGATTCTTTTTTTCATCCAAATAACTTTTCAGAGGAAAAATGAGAATTTGTGATGAAGTAAACCACTTTCCTCATGGTGGATTCCTCCTCTCAAAATTAAAACCAACTTTATACTCGACAACATTGAATAAACAGAGAGCACACAGTCCTCATCAGGTACTTCAAGGAACACTTTTACATTTTATTCCTTCTGCCCCAGCAACCCAATGTGGCTGCCAGAGAGTGAAAAAGAATGAAAGTAAAAGAGATTCTCTCCTGGATCATGCTGTTTCACAATTAATTAATTACTTTTAATAGAGCCTCAGTCAAAAAAAAAAAAAAAAATTTCCTTTTCTGCTACTCCAGCACAATCTCAGTAACAACAGCATTCCGATCCATGGAGAAAGAATGGGGCTACCCTGCCCTGGATGCAAACAGGTGCAATCCCTCCTCCCAGGGAGTTGATGGATCAGCACAGCCATCTCTCAAACCCATTTTTACATACCCAGCTTTTGGAGTTACAGCACACCAAAAGCAACTGAGGGTGATGTTTCAGAAAACAACGCAGCTGATCTTACTATTAACATCCCACCACTTTTGCTCTTGCTGAGACATGCAGTCACTGCTTCCCACACACCAGCGTGGGTGCATACCTGACCTTTTGGGGAGGCGGTTCAACAACAGTGCAGAAAGCAAACCCAAGAAAACCAAGGTAAAGTGCACCTTATTTGACGTGTAAAGCCGTAGTGTCATCTTGACATAGGTGTGTGTGTATGTATGTATGTTTGTCTATACATCTGCGTTCAGGATTTGCAACCATCAGCAACAGAAACCCTTCTGGTGCCAGGTTTGCAAAGGGTGAGGGAGAGGCACTTTCCACCTTTGACAATGGACCTTTCCTGTCCTTGCCAATCCAAATTCTTATTTCTGCATGCCTCACTATTTCCTTGACCTGACCTCATCCAAGGGATTTACATGCAAACTCTCAAGATTTTACTAATCACCCACTGTTTTCTTCTGATTTTCACACGGGATGTTTTGTCTGCACACACTAACTCAGGAGATGAATTCTAGTTCCATACAGCTTCTAGCTCTTCTACATTTGCATTAGCAAGCAGTGCAGCCCAGTAAGAAAAGTTTCATGGGGTAAAATGGTTGGTGCAGAGGGTCCAGTATCCACGGTTTAGGCATTAGAATGATAGGTTTAGTTTTGTCCCAAGGACAGAGCACCCATCAGCAGCTGGAGAATGTTGGCTGTTCTCCTGCAGAGCACCTTTTTTGAAAGAAGTGAAGTCCAAGAGACTCCACAAGGTGAATTAATGTGTGGTAAGAAAGGATGGCCAAGAGGTTCACTTCAAGAGTGCACTCATGATCTGAATTACAACTGTAATACAAATGCATTTCCTAAAAACACAGCATGTAACACATCCAACATCCACTTCATAACTAAATACTGAAAGTCTAACACACAGATGCAACAATATATTTGTTTATCCCAAGTAATTTTCCAAAAACTACCAGAATTTTACAGCAAGTCCTACACAGTTTCTTAATCTAGATATGAAGAATTATAGCATCTACATTATCGTTTGCTTTTTCTTAGAAATTTATTACAGCTACATTTTACAGTCAGACTAACACTTCCCTCATAGACTACTCCAGCTTTCCCAAAATTTTGCAAGTCTTCTGAACTTAATTTCTATAGTACAATTGCACTTCTGGAAATAACAACGAAAGATGCTTTTCTCTATAGCTGACAGCTGTGGGAAAGGAAAAGAGATAAAGATGACACAGATAATCTAGTTTAGGGTAAGGAGTGGAAGACTTCAGTGTGTGCTTTCCCCAATCTCCCTCTTTTCTACTGGAGAAACAATTCTTCTCTATTCCTTGTAAAATAAAATATCATTGTTTGGATCACTGCAAATTAGCAGCCTAAGGATTACGCTGACACACCTCAACATACACTTATACTATAATTTGTTTTAGATAAAGATTTCTAGGATAATTACTTTCTAAGTGGATGCAAATGCCTCTCTTGTCATTGGTTTAAAAAGTACTTCACATGCCTTTGCCACTTATCTGGATCTCAGATCCTTGTTAAATTTATCATTTTGGAAAAAAAACCTCATCAAAATGGAATTTATGTCTCTATGAGTGATTAGCAATATTTCATTATTAAATTTCATTATAACTGAATGCTGTTTACTAAACATATGACTTTTGAAGATATAGTAAAACATATGAAATACACTGCAGTGCCTTCCTCATGGAAATGAATTCTAGTTGCTGACTGAGGTGCTCATAAATTTTTCGTAACAACTGTTCCTTATGTCTCCTCACTTAGCTGTTATATTTCCTGAATATATGAAAAACCAGGATAAGAAAGGCTATTCACATTTTTCCTGATCTGGATACCCATTAGTAGGGTGATAACAAATAAGCCCTACCATGCCATCTTTAGGAACACCCATGACCTTAACAGACCTTGTGCTGCAGCTAGTTGGGAATTTAATAAAGATGGATAGGAAGTGAAAAGTCCTCCATTCCCCAAGCATTTTAATCAAAATGCCAGAAAATGACTGCGTATTTCCTTCTGTCTGAGCCTAAACATATTTCAAGAGGATGAAAGCTTGCTATACAAAGAAATAAACTGAGAAGAAACAGCCATGGTTTTACCAGTTGGAAATATTCACCCCTGGATTCTCACTGCAAATGAAGGTTTGCCTAAGACAAAAACTGACCTGCATGGAGACTCTAGCAGGGCCTGTTTTGATAGAACAAGGGGTAATGGTTTTAAACTAGAAGAAAGGAGATTCAGGCTAGACATGAAGAAGAAATTTTTTACGATGAGGGTGGTGAAACACTGGCCCAGGTTGCCCAGAGAGGTGGTAGATGCCCCATCCCTGGAAACATTCCAGGCCAGGCTGGACAGGGCTCTGAGCAACCTGATCTAGTTGAAGACGTCCCTGCTCAGTGCAGGGGGGGTTGGACTAGATGACTTTTGAGGGTCCCTTCCAACCTAAACTATTCTATCATTCTATGATCTTTCCCCTCAGAATCACAGGAGAAAAGAACTGCAAAGGGATTTCCTAAGGTTACAAGTTTGCCAGTCTATCACAACAGCACATCAGCAATCCAGGTCTATCATGAGAGGTGTATAGAGCTGTCCAAGGAAGCAAAGCTTTGGTCAGGCATGGATCTGATCCTGCCGTGTGCTCCTCAGGCATGCTCTGGATTTCAGCTCTCCACATTTTCCATGACAATTAACATTTCTGCAACATGTCCTAAGCTTTCACAGGATGACACCGGGCAGTCAGTGGGAATATTGCCACATGGACACAGAACACATCGCAAGCTTGCCAGGAACTGCCAACAGCACTCTCAGTCATGGCAGAAACCACTGAAAGTGAAACAGGAGAGTTCCGTTTTCTACTGCTCCATTGTCAAAACAGGACTTTACAGAGGTGCAGAATTATCAGACTTGCATTGTAGAGACAGACTATGATCTAGCAATAGGCTACTAAGTTTTAGTGTTGACAAAATCACTGATGTAACAAAACAGGCTATCAAGAAATTCAAGACAAAAGCCAATGTATTTCTAATCTGCTACAAAAATTTAACAGTTACAGATACAGTTTATATTCCAAGGAGCTTAAGAAGCTATAACAGAGAAATATTTTTCCTCTTTATTTTTCTTTTCTAGTTATGTGTGACTCTGAAGACAAGATTTTAAAAGAAACTGTATAAGGAAACAACACAGCAAAATCATAGAAAAAGTAAGACTAACAAATAATAGCATACATGCTAGCTCTGAGAAGAAAAGAGCACACATTCTGAGATAGCATAACTGCTGATCTAGCATTATATCAATTGCTGAGATATTTCTTCTTAAGTCACTCAAAGACTCCAAGTGCAATGTGCCCTGTTTGGTCAGCCTTACAAAACCCTAACAAAAGGCAGTTAATAACAACTTACATGGCAGTTTCTGAACTCTACCGTGAAAGAGAACTTCAGACTAGAAACCACAAGTTCATGTGTTTCATCGGTCAAGTAAGAACTTTCTGAGCTCACAGTTTGTCGCGCAGTCACTGGGGTATATAGCAGTAAAGAGTGCTGTGAGGAATGAGATGCTGGTTGTTTTAAATATGGATTTAGAGACCTAACATTTGGCCATTCCCAACACAAAAGTCATATGAATACATCACAAAGATTGCACTTTCAAGCATGCAAACAGTAAGGTTCTTAAATATATTTTAAAAATTACTTTGATTATCTAAAATACAGCTTGCTTTCCTGAGCTAGTATTTTTTAACCATGCCATAGACATTAAACCAGATTAGAAATATTGTAAACATGACTAAGTTATTTAATCTGTTTTAATTTTGCATTTAATAATTCTGAATTAATACTATAATATTATACTCTTTGTATTATATGACTAAGTGGGCAAAATGAAATCATTCCTGGCTAAGAGCTCTCAGTGTTCACAGAGCACAAAGAATCTCAACAAAATAAGCAAGGCTTTTACATTTGTTTATAGACATACAGTTAAACATGATCTCTAGCCCTATTTTGTTCTGTCTCAAGGTGACATCTTCAAATAATGTTAGCAGCTAAATACTCTGTGGACACAAATTTTCATGACAGATACTGCCCCGCCATATCTTGATTACATATTTTATGTATCCATTAGTATTCATACACTATTTTCCTTGATACCATCCTCTTTCTGTACCCACCAGAAGCCCAAAGCTCTCCTGAAAGCTCAAAGAAAATCATTTGCCACTAACAACAGGACAAAAATTCTACCTTGAATCTCTAAACTGATGATATTTTCCATTATTTCATTTAAACTCTCAACTGTTTGCACTGAAAAATCTTGCAGTTACAAACAGGTTTCTAAAGGTTACAAGTTACTTATAAACAGGTTACTCAATTACCCTAATTCTTAACTGGGACATTATTTTCTTTTTATCATAGACCATCAAATCATCAGCTCCTGACCACAAAGCCAGATAAACTTACTTGCTCCTGCTTCTCAAAGCAGAGGACTCTTCCTGAATTTCATTTGCCTGGAAATTACCAGAATGTAATTGCTGTAAGGTAATTTCCAGTCTAAATTTATGTTCAGTTCTCAAAGAAAGTCCCTGCACAAAGCAGCACATTCTAATTCAAGCCCAGACTGTTTCCTGCTTGTTCCTTCCTCTGCTCCAAAATTTCTGAAGTGTGTGGGCTGCAGTTACACGTAGCCTTCACTGCATGCATGGTTCCCCCACGACCTTCATCTTCCTCTTACGTTACACATCACAACTGAAAGAGCCTTAAGGTCATCATAAGCTGCTCACCTAGTAGTGAAAACCTTGAATTTACAAAGAAATGGCACCACTGCTACAGTGCAAAATCAGGAAGAACATCCAACACCAAAACCACCTGGGTGGAGACAGATTTGCCTAGTACTTGTAGCTGCTAATCAAGATTTAACACAGATATTCACCTGACATATGTAGCCATGGGTTAAAATAGTCTCATTCACCGTAGTTAGGAGATGAGAATATCTCAGTCAAAGTAATGTTCTTATCCCTTCACACTAGATGATTGTATCTCTCCTGTCCAAATGGAAGCAGCGTATACCCAGACAATCATTTAGAAGATTAGATTTAGAGGATTATTTCTTTTTTTTTTTTTTTTTCCTTCTTAAATCCTTGATTGGGAACCTGACCGTGGCAGTTCCCCTACATATATGTAATAGTTTGCTCTGTGTCTGTATAAAGTATCTGTACTCTTTAAAAAAAGCCAGGCTGAATTACCACACAATGCCACAGTCTCAGCCATTAATGGCAAAGAAGGTTGTCTTCAGCCACCTTCTGGAAACACAGAGGGCTTCAGGTGAACAGAGAACATCATGGAGAAGTCAAGTCCACTCTGCAGTGCAGGTATACAAGATGCAAGTCTAAGACAAGAAGACAGAAACAGAATACAAAGCAGGGGCCGTCTTTCATAAGTGGGAAATAATGTCCTCTACTTTGGCCAAGGTCTGAACTGCAGGACTTAAAGCCAAATTCACCTGGACAAAGAAGGGCAGTGCCAGCTTGCATTCCCCTCTGCCCAGCAGCAGCAGCAGCAAACTCCCCAGCTTGTCTCATCAAGCCAGGTAGCACAGGTGCTACACTCACTGACCTGGGGTCAAATGACCTGGCTAACCCCGAAGTGTGACCAAGTTTCATGATTTTTTATCTACCTGTGATAAGCAAAACTCCTCAGAAGACTACAAGATGCAAATGTAAGTGCTAAATCATCTGAAGGGTCACAAGTCTCTGAAGTTGCTAAGGCTCTTCAAACATCATCCTATTGTCTATTAAGGTGTGAAATTAGACTGAGATTTCTAGGGTTCCCTGGAGTTTCTGCTGGTGCACACAAACAGCAAGGGCTGGATTGCCTTCTCGTCTGTATTACTGGTCAGGTGTATGATATTTCTATCTTACGCTGTGCAATCACACAATTGCACACATGAAAATCACACATAACAGGCTGGCCCCACTGGAGAGACGCTGTTCCCAGTGCAATGTGTTGCAGTTCCAGTTTTTGGTGAAGCAGTGAATATCTTCACAAGTTCTTGACATCCCACAGGCTGTGCAAAGCCACTGTGCCAGCAGGGCTTCGGGACCCTCAGGCACGCTCAGAGGGTGCTCTCACACCACCACACTCCATCCACAATCTGGAACAACATGTGCTGTGAACATGTTTATGAGAAGCTGGCAAAAATAAATTATATTAAAATAATGGTGCTTCCAGACGTTCTGTTCTTTTTATTTTTTTAAAGACCTTTGTCATTTGGAGTATTTTCTTTCCCTCAGATGTTTATGAGAATCAGTATTGCTATTGATTTTTTCACTTAAATGAGGTTCTTCCTTTCAGGAAAATGGTATTTCTAAATATGGAGGTGTCCCTGTGTCAATCACAAGTTTCATACCATCAAGCTCTTAATCACAAACACAAGTCTAGAAGTATCAGCACACATATATGGCAGAAACTTCAGAAATGAGCAATTAAAATACACTAGAACCCAAGCATCTCCCAAACGAGGATCATTTTGTCTAAATGACATCACCTACCACAACTTTGTGCCCCGAAGTACACAAAATTATCAATAACTATTACTTATTTAAAAATTTGAAATTATTCACTGCTAAAATGAAGGCTTGGTTTTAACACTGAAAAATTATTTTGAATGCTACAAAGTATTGTTAGAATTACACGCACACTCAACTTATCATTTACTTACAGAAATCTACATCATGTGCTGTAACAATCACCAGTGCATACTCTCTATATGGATTTCAATGTCTTACTGCACCTTCAGAATCTTCAGAAAATACTGAAAAGATTTTTTTCTCCATTTTGTAATACTGCAGCTCAACAGCAAACATACTATACAGTGCTGCCTTCTGAAACCCTGAAGATGGAAACTAGACTTAAAACAACCTTTCTAATGGCCACCCATCAGATAAGTCATGTAGTGGGGAGCTTCGACTGCCTTTGTGTGAGATCTCATTCTCATGTTGCAGCAGGTACTTAAAGAGTGAGAACCCTTTTTTTTCCAAAGGAATTTTGATGTTCAACTCCCTTTGAAGCCTCTCTTCCTATGTATCTTTGAAAATCTGATCTTCAATTTGTTATCCACTCAGAAATAAGGGCAGAAGTAGCTCTACAGTCCTAACATGAATGAAGTGTAGTTGCTTGGAAAACCACGTCTCCTCTCCCAGTCTTCATCTATTCTTTTCCATTCCAGTTGCATAAAACATCATCACGATGGGCCACAGACTCCTGTTTCTCACTTTATGTAATCCATCAGAACTGATTTACATTCTTTAGATAAAAGTAAAGATCACTGCAGGCAGAAACTGGATGCAGTTGTCTGCTACGGAAAACAGCTTTGCTACTCCTTTCAAATGTATTGATTACTTGCAGACTTTCCTCTCTAAAGTATATTGACCAAAGTGGGTGCTCTTGTTGGAATAGCCACTAGCTGTTGGATAAAACTTAACAACTGACATTTTTATTAGCTTCTGTTGTTATTATTTCTTTAATTCCTTCAGTATCAACCAAACATAGTAATTTGCTGACAAAGGAAGATTAGAGATAAAGGATGACTATGAACATTTTGAACTCTACTTCAGTTCTCCCTTATTTTTTTTATTAACACATTTTCCTAGGTAGGTCATATAGGACAAATTTTTAATGGTGTTTGGTGTCTGCTGTTACCTACAATGGATAATATTCTGTAGAAAAATAATTAAAAACATAATGGAAAACTCAAAAACTGCAGTATTTATACCATCAGCACCATTTTGGCATGCCAGAACTGACTTCTCTGAGAGTTTTTAGCCAGATGTTTTAGTGCTACCCCTCTGGATTTGATCCTGGGAAATTTCTGACTCATCAGCATCTATAATTTCCTTGTTACTTCCCCATCACTGGCTTGAAGGCCATGCTGCCTGGCCCAGAGAAGAGGAAGGAAAAAACAAACACCAGCAAAATAATTATTTCTTACTAGTAATTACTACTGAGTATTTTTTTTTAATTAAGATGGTAAGAAAATGCTACTTTTCCCCTCACCACACATACATCCAGACTAATGAAGACTGTCCCACATTCTGCAACAAACCTAAAAGAATAGTGTAATTTCTACAGAAATCACAATTCTCTAAAACAATCCTGTAGAGGAACTGCTATCTGAGACAAGGAGTAGTAAATCTGACTTGTTTAAAAATGTTTAGATAAAAGGAAATAAACAGCAGTCACCCAAAACCCCCTGATTTTCTTCAGCTACAGTCCTTGGCCAGCAGCACCTGTTCAGTTCTGCACTACAGTAATTTTGCTCCACCACAGTGAAATTAAGCACACAAAGAGTTATTATATCAAAGCTGCACACAGAGATTAAACTCAGACTCAATCACACAACTAAATTCCCATTCAGCGCTTTGCCAACTTACCACTAAGTGTGAAGCTAAAAATATTCGCTAATAACAGTGAACTATCTTCCAACCACATCCTCTTGTAGAACAACATCAATAAGAGACAAGTCTGAAAGCGTGCCTTAGAGGAATTAATGAACACCTTTGTTTGAAACAGGGCCATTTCACTTTGGGACAGGGTTTGGGTTTTTTTCTTCTGTTTCTTTTTTTTTTTTTTTTCTCCTCCTCCTCATCTAGTGAACATATCCTACACTTCAGGGTATGGAAACTTGCCTAAATCACACCCACAGTCAAATCAAATTTAACATATCTTTACAAGATATTTATGACATGCAAATACCTGGAGGCCATGTTTCTCATTCACATGAAGGTCCTTTATGCCAGAAAAGGAGGGCTCTTTCATGTTAGTGAGAACAAATGCATAGTCGATTAGATGTTGGTTTCACATATTATATTTAACATGTGAAGGTTCGGCAACACGCATCTCCACTCCACATGCAACAAGCAAGCAAACACACTGCAGCATTTTAGGAAAGGTGTTTGGCAAGCCCTTACGACTGCATCCTCACAATCAGCTACTTGTGTCTCAGCAGGATTCTGCTTCAAGAATCTCAGAAAAAATAATTTTACTTCACCTTTCATTTAAAAAAAAAAATAAGAAAGCCTTGCTTCATTCACTCCATTTTTTCTTAAGCCTTTTAGCATCTCAAGGCATCTGCTTTGCTCACAAATTTTGTACACATCTCAGTACACATCTAATTCAGAAATAAATTATTCAATTACATTTCTTTCAAAAACCTTTCATTATTTGTCACTTAAGGGCAGAGACAGGGATTTTCAATTTAGAAAGCTTAGACCAGAACCGCCAAACACAAGTTATTTCTTGGGATGCTTTCTGGACAAGGTGTGAAAACACATGCTGCGCCCCCCGCAGCCCCCCAAACCTGCGGGGCTCTGTGTGCTAGGGCTCAGCAACCAGTCTGCAGTGCTGAGGAGGGTCATGTCACCTGAGGGAAAATTGCACAGAAAAACAAAAACGTTTGGGTTCGTCTCAGAAGGTAAATGTATAATGCAATTCATAAGCTTTCTGGGTAGAAGTCACCCAAAATTAATAAGCCTGAGCTTCAAAATTCTAACGTCAGATAAATAAGTTACTGTGGTTTAATTCACTTTCTTTGATAAATTCTGCTATCTACTGAGAAGCTGGGATATTACTTCCAAAATTATTTGCTACCTGAGGTCAGTCCTTGAACAGACACAATATACAGCTAATTTCCTGACAAAGTAATATTAAGCACCCTATTTTCCAGAGCGTATGTCTGCACACAACAACTACTTAGAACAAAAACGTCGAGCCAGATGGTGTCTTTGTGTTCCAAGGAACATTCCCTATTTTTGTTCTGCTAAAGAACCTTCAAAGTTACATAAAAGCTACAAAAGCTGGTGAAGTTTACAGCAAAGGCTTTCGTGAGTGAGAGGAATTTTAATTTGAAGGGGTTGAGCAATTTTTAACCTGCACCAAAACTGGTATATACCAGATAATATGATACAAAAATATAATAATGTACTTGGGTATTAAAAAAATAAGATGACTCATCTGTGGATATGAAATATTTTTCTGCTTAAACTACACTAACACATTAAGAACTTAATTTATTCTTTTAAAAGCTACATTTTTTTTTTCAATTAGCTTAAAATTTGACTGCAGCAATACTTTTACAGCAATAGAAAAAAAGTAAATTATACACATCTCTGGCACAAACGCCTGTTAATCTGATAACCCACAAACTCTCCCCACTGCAGAGGACTCCAATTAGAATGAGTAACAGAAATGTATGGGGAACTGAGGGGGGATAATATCTGTTTGACTGACATGTGCCTTTCCTGGAAGAATGCAATGCGTGTCCAATAATCCTAAACAGTCTGACAGCACTAATATGACCCAGCTCTTAGGAAATAAGGCATATCTTTGCTACAACAGCTAACTATACATTTATATTGAAAAGTAATATTTGAAACTGTGTGACTCTGTTTTCTAGTAATGCATTAAAAGCCCTCTTCACATAATTAGCCAAATGCCATGTATGGTCTTTCCTATTATTGCCATAGAAATATTACAGGAAAGAGTATTTTTTGCTGCTTTTTACATAAACTTTTCTGTGTTTCATTATATGTACTATTACATGTATTATATTACCAGCAAAGCTGTTAGGTTGCTCTGCTGTTAGTATTCTACTGAGAATAAACATAACTTATCAACTGGCTGACTGCTTCTTGAAAAATAGGTATCAGTTTACCCCATTGAATTACTACACCTGTTTGAATTTTGGCCACTCCATCAGAGCAGCAAGCTAGCCCGAGGAAATTTCGACACTTGGTTTTATTAGTCTACTTGACAAAACTTTAATAGCCTTAGAAGCTTGCAAAAAAATGAGAACATAAAGAAATACTCAGAGAAAAGAAGAAAAGATGAAAGACTGCATTTTGTGGTTTGACAATTGTAAACATCTTTTTTTTTCTCATCGCTAAACTACTGTTTCAGGTTTTTTAATTTCTTTTTTTTTTTTTAAGCTCTGCACATACTACCTGCTCAGTCCATTCAAACTCCATGAAAGGAATATAAACCTGGAACGAAAGCTATTGCTGAAACTTGATAATAGTAACTACTGAAAAACACTGAACATTAGCTCTATACACCATATTACATAAACACAGAACACCTGAAATAGTAAAACATTTTCTCTATATACCTTACTGACTGTGAGAACATCAATGCAATAAGGAGAAAGAACAAACTATGAAACACTAAAGAAGTGGTGGCTCACCTTCTGTGCCATTTGGTGTCATGGAATTATTACTTATATGAGAGTTATCAAGTTTTGGACCACTGGGGGATTCACTACTACCACTTAGACGGCTATGTGGGCTGGCTAGATCCTGCATTTCCATAGACCTGAAAACAAGATGCAACTAGTTTTAGTGACAGATTCAACATGGATCATGGAGGAATTACCTAGATGAGACACAGCTCGCTATTAATCAATGTCCCAAAAACATTAAAAAACAAACAGCTTCTCCCAACTTGATCCTTTCTAGTACTAAACTCATTTTGTAGCCACACACATGACTGACCAGCTACCTTAATTATTTTTGCAGCTTCTAACAGAATAAAATTTAGATACAAAGTACTGTACTTAAAACATTTATGTCACCTTGCATTTTAAGACACATACAAAGATATACAAATATACAAAGACACGCAGTCTCTTTGCAACAAATTAACACTTTGCTTTTTCAAGATTTACCACTTTGTGGCAATATAATGGGCCTCCAAACCAAATAAAACACTTGAAGCAATTGTGAAAACCTCTCATCTACTGACAGGGAATGAGATATTCCTGATGTATGTGTTTACTCTGGCAAACTACTTAATTGTTCCTCTGTTTCCGTTGAAACAAATGCAGCATTAAAACATTATTATGTCTGCTCACTTGTTTGCTTTGTGGATTACATAAAGCGTGCCCAATTGAAAAGGGATATGACCAATGCATAGTGAATCCATATAGGCGTTAGTGTGCCTTAGCACTGCCGTATCTGAACAGCTGTCGTTCAGCCAAAATAGGAAGAGAGCAATTCTGATTCAAAACAAAAATTAAACATTTATACAGAACAAAAGCAGCTGTATATTTACCATTTGCTTTTTTAAGAGCCTTATATAAAAAGGCCAATGGCCATCACCACCATGACATATTCCTCGGTTGATGCTGGGGAAGCTTATGATTGAAATGCCCCATCTTTCTGTTTCTTTATACCTTAAACTTTTGATAATGTTGATGAATTCAATCTAGGTAATTGCTCCCAGTAGAAATTTCATAGGTTACTGTGCCTCCAAGGCATTTGAACCAGTAATTTTTTCAGTTTAAAAGAAATGCTTAGGCTCTTTTAAAGACTATTAAAATTACATTAAAAATTCCTCCCACTGTAATGGTATCAATATCCTCAAGCCTAAGTGTCATTTCAGATACAAAGTTTTCACATGTTAACTGAGATTTTATCACAAGTTCTAAGCATGAATCCTTCATTTTATATTTCATTACCTAAAACAAACTACACATCAAAAGGATGATACGGCAACGAGTTTCAAAAGCCAATATCTAATATAAAGTCAAACAATTTAGAGAAAAAGTATAGGTGCTCATGGTTGACAGACTTGGTTGCACACACATAAAAGCAACACTCTGGCACTTACTTGCCTGCTTAACGCAGAAAACAAGAATATACATTTACTTATCACCTGAAGTTTTAAAAAAAAAAAATTAATAAAAGGCTTGCATAAAAATAGCAGTTTTCAATCAAATCCTTACCTGCAGCTTGAGGAAACAGCGACATCTGAACTGGTTTGGGACTTCTGCACCTGCAAACCAGGGAAACAAACAGAAGCCTCTGTTACTCCGCTTTACTATGAGGCCTTAAATTAAAGAAAGGATATCACTGCAGATGACAATTCTGTCCTTTAAACCCAAAAGGAGAGGAGGAGGGCGCGGTGCCCGTGAAAGGCATATTGTCTTTAAATTGAAGGCTCAACTGTTGTTTCCTCGGCAGGTCTCTCTCCCTCCTCCCCGCGCCGGGGGACGACGGCCAAGTGACGGGATAGTGATTCATCAGGGGCCCATGACAGCTGCAGAGGGGCTCACTCCTCCCACGGCATGGCCGCACACCCTGGCAAAGGTAACCCCACCACATGCCCCACCAAGGGCAGGGGGAGCCGCTCCAGCTCCGAGCCCCCCCGGCATCCTCCACCCCTCTCGCCTCTGGTCATCTCGGCTGAGTTCTCTCCCTCCCATCCCCTTAACTCTGGGGAGCTTCTTGCCCCCACCATGTTGCCTTTCTTCTTCCTCCCCTTTTTGCCATTCGTCCTCTTTGCCTGGGCAATAGAGAACCTGCAAGTCAGCTCACCCAAAAGACGAGGGGTGAAACACGACAGAGAAGCTGCCACTGTTTTTTGGGGGGAAGACAAGGGGCAGGTCTGTCTATGGTAAAGATCTTCAATAAATGACCGACAGTATTACGCAAGCCCATCTCCAAATGTGGTGAATTAAAATAAAAACTCCGCATGTTATTGCACAAGGTCTTACCCATAAAAATTCCAGTCGCTAATAAGATTTCTGATAAAATTACTTAAAAGAACATTTCTGGATAAATAAAGAGGGGGAAGCTGCAGCATTCACCTCTGAGGTCACTCATCAAGAAAAAGAATCTGGTTCTACTGGGAAGCCAGCAATAATCTTCCAGTTTTATAAAACAACTCCTTCTAGAACTCAGGTGAGCAATAGATTTTTATGTCCTATTAGAAAAACACCTTTGCTTTGCTAACAGATGTCTCTATAGCCAGTGATGATTGCCGGCAGGTGATAAAATGATAAAATTCAGGTGAAGGTACAGTGGCAGACACTGTTAGCTTAAAAGCACGCAAAAGCTTCTCTGGGCAAGGTATACATCCTCTTAATGTCTGCACTGAGGATCCTTCATGTGCATTTCCATTCAACCTGAACTGACATCTCTTAAATGATCACAGAGCAAAGACAAGAGAGATGAGGCATTTTAAGTGCCATAAAAATCATCCAAGCAAATCCTACTTATGTGTCTGTAGGGGTTTTTTTTTGTTATTTTTAATCACAGACAGAATTACTACTAGCAAGAGTAAACAACTGCTAGGGGCAGCCAGGCAATGCAGAACATTACAAATGATGTCACGAATCATGCAATAATGCACGCTGAAAAACATCAATCTTTTTATAACTGGGTGGTTAAAGTACTGCATAATGTGCTTTTCAGTACATTGTCACATGCCAAATCAAACTAGATGAGCAAATACATTCAAAAGTGCGCATTTTGTTTTTCTTTTTTTTTTTTTAAATCTTTTTTTTCAGTTCTTTACCCCAGAAACTGCAGCAGAGTGCCTTAGGATATGTTTCTGCTGTTACTTCTAAACACCTGGAAAAAATTATAGGTGAGAACTAAGTTTGCTTACAGAGCTATCTTCACTCCCTCTTGCACAGGATCCTTTAAAATATATCTTTTATAACAGCAAAAACTTCATTTTTCAAATAGATGCTTTAATTAACTGATATTTTTCAAAGTGCCCTACAGTGTTATTCATACTAAACTCTAAAATACACTTAATCTTCACTATTTTATTTACTCAAATTAAAAAAAATACTAATAACTTCCGTACACTTACAAATATATACATATATATGCACATGTGTTTATAGTGAGAGATTTCATTTAAGGATTCATGGGAGACGGGAAAAAAAAAATCCAACCCATTCAAAGTGAATTAAATATATACCTTATACGTCCTTTAACACTTTATGATTTGTGAAAGTTCATATCCACAATCTTCATTTTCATTAGACATACTTTAGATATATTCCTTTGTGTCTCAAGGATTATTTAAACCATGTGTTGCACGTTACCATATTTAAAATGACTCTTTAATCAAAATAACTTTAAAACAACTAATCCTCACTTAGGCTGGTCAGCTGAATCCACAGAGTGGTCCAGGAAAAATAAATCTACTCTCAAGAATGCGAATGCAGACAACAATTAGACACAGATGTGAGTGAAATTAGTTACAGTTTACAAAATGCTACACTTCACATGCTTTCAGTTTTTTATGTGTAGTACAAAATTACAATGCAGTAAGGAACCACACTTGTGATGACCAGTTCATAGAATAAAAACATTTCTGGGTGGCGTGTGCTTGCTCTCATACATTCTCTCATTTTGCCAACAGATTTCTGGATAGCTGAAGTTCTGCAACATAGCTCGCGTATCAAACAAAAAGCGGGAAAAAAAGGCAAAAAAAAAGAAAAAAGCCAAAAGGCAAAAAAAAAGCAACAGCCTTACTTGACTCGTCACAGAGAAATATTTAAAAAAAAAAAAAGAAAAAAGAAAGAAAAAGGAAGCTGTCACTCACCCTTCATACTCTGCGCTCTACTGAAACTAAAAATGCTTTATATGCTAAATGACATGCACATTCTCCTTAATACCTCAAATATATTACTGTGTATAATTTGATTGTTATAAGTAACGTTCACATCTTTTTCTTTCATATGGATTGCAGATCTAGGCACTACATACTACATGGGGAGAAAGTAAGGACAATGATACAAAACCACTTAGAATTCATCCATTTAAGAATCTTAAATCAGTAACATCAAATTCTGATTAGTTAATGAGGTCTTTTAAGTTTGCCTTTTTTCTAATTAAATTTATAATTCTTCACAGATGTAGGTTTTGTTGATGTTCAATTTGTCTCTCTCATTTTGTTAAACCTCACATAGTACTCCACCAATCCGTTGAATAGCCACATTAAATCTGTTAATACCATGCTCTTCAACCCCAGAAATTATTTCCAGAAGGCGAACTTGCTTTGAGAGATCATCAAACAAGACTTAAGGTACACATTTTATCACATTTTCCCTACCACAGAGCTCAGGATGCGGAGGAAAATTCATGACTTTTGCACTGTTTATTATACTTTGCTAAATTACGAATCAAAAGCATCTGACAGAAGATCATGTATGAAGCCAAAAAGTTAATAATGTTCTGTGAAAAGTAAACTGTAAATGGGAAGGGATTCTGAATTTCAGCAGTACAGAGCAAATAAAATGTAGGTACTTGTCTAAATTACAGGTTTTGCACAGTATTTTTGCTTGCTAGGAGAATTTTTTTTTAATATCTATAATTTAAAACATTTTTTCTGATGAAAAGAAAAAATTCCTAAGTGAAAATAAGAAGTTAACCCAGAAAATTATAGCCAGCACGTGCACTTTTTGTTAAGACACAGGTCTGCTTTAAAGAAGCAAATTTAAAAGACAATGTCAATTTTCAAATCAGAGGATTCATCTGGGAAAAGTGGGGGTCGGGAGGGGGAGGGAATCTGTCATTTTTAGCAGGGGCTGGAGGGAGGGAGAGAAGAGGACTTTTCACCCACCAGAACTCTTTGCCTCCTTAAAAGTGCTTTGCACTCACCATCTACAGGCATAATGACTTCAAGGGCTACAATGTTACAAAACTAAAATGCAAACTGGCTACAAAAAGGCACCTTCCTGGCAACACATGAAACTTAGTAATTCTTTCGCTCTTCCAATAGTCATGTTGCGGGGGTCTAAGGGAGGAGGTAGAGCTCTTTCACTAAACGCTCACATCAAAGACAAATTGCACTTATTAAACCAGAAGCAGGTAATTAGTTATTTAATTTTTAATTACTAGTTTAAATTGTTCTACAAGTGGTCTCCTACATACTCATTTCATACACTTATGAATGAAACATTTTGAAACCCCAACACTTTCTTCCCTTTCAGAAAGAAGTCCTACAAGGCGACAATGCTTCTATTATGATCAGCCATTTAAGAATGTCTTTCTGCTTTTCCAAGATTTTTTTGGCTCCCGAGAAATATTTCATACTTATTGCAACTGAAACAAAATGATTACTCATTCTTCTTTCTCTGCTCTCCAAAGGCAAAGGGTGACTCAAGCTGCCTGTCACTGTGCAGAGCTGCTGAAAGGGGATGGCTGCTCATTTCCAGACCCCACCAGGCCTTGGGAAAACTCTGACAGCAGTGAGGTGCTTGGCTAAATACTGCGTGTCAGTGCTTCGTGAGCAACACCTAAACCACTGTGTGCATATGTGTTTATATACATAAAAGTATATGATGCACATGCTCATGTACATGTACAAAAACATATACAGATTATTAATTTATTTTACATATCAGACCAGCAGTCTGTGTTCTGGTGGGTGCCAATCAGTATGGGATGGAAAAGAAAATATTCTTTATACATGGCATTGAACACTGAAAACTTTCAGTGATACACTACACAACACTTCTTTACCTAAATTTATCTCTGTCATAATTTTAGATTTAAACGAACTACCTGAAAATACACGATTATATGTTTTTCTCGCTGAAAGCTTTTATCTCTTCTGTTTGCCTCATTTTAAAATGTTTACTTACAAAAAAACCCCAAACAAACAACAAAAAAACCACCAAAACCCAAACAAAGCAATGCCACCAGAAAACAACTACCTTCTAAGAAACACTTTTAAATGCACAAACACCTTTGCTTTTCCAGAACAAACTTTTCACTGCAAAGGACAGTCCTCCTGCTTGTTGGTGTTTGTCAGAAACACCGAGAGAAATACATATTTGGAAATTTTTTGTGGGTCTCGGTTCCTCAAAAGAAACATGCAAATTTCATGAGACTTCAAAAGGTCTTTAACTTCCTCGTTCCTAAGATCACCGTTCTAAATAAACCACCTAAAATGTCAATAAACGTCAAATATTTCAGTCGTGTAGATGTTTATTCTGTCATCTTAAAAAGTTCTCCTGTGGGGATCTGTGTGTTTTCCTTGGTGTTTGGAAAATTTAAACATATTAAGCAAAAGGATTTCCTGCTTCAGAAAGCGCTGTCAAAATCTCTGTCAGGCATTCTTCCTTCCAGCTTTTTTATTCTTTTTCTCACGCTCTCATGTCTTTCAGAAAGATCGAAGGGTTTTCTATATTACGTGCCTGTTTTGCCCCTATTTAACATCCCACCATCACATTATTCGTATCTGCCGAAGCATTAGCACGCTAGGAAGTCCAAACAGGAGAATCCCCAAACCTGGCTGATCACAATAAACAGAACCGCCTAACATCTGTTTTGTGGGAAGCCTACAAACCCCAGCCTGAAACACGGCCAAAATTAACTGCTGCACCTAGTGATTTATAATTGAGCCTTGCTCTTCTCCAGGACGGCGGGCAAACCCCGCGCAACTCCGCGCAGGGTCCGTCCCCGCCGCCGCCGCACAACTCCGGGCTGCTTGGCGATGAGGTTATTGCGATCAACCCCTTTCTCTGCTCTTTTCCTCCCCCTTCTCGCCTCTCCCGCTGCTCCGCGCTGCCCGTCTGGTACTCACGGTGCCGGGGCGCGCCCTCTCCGCGGCGCGCAGCCTCCGCGCTGGCGGGCTCAGAGCGCGGCGGCGGCGCCTCCCATGGCGCGGCGGGGCCGGCGCGCCCCGGGGCGTAGGGACGCGGGCCGGGGCCGGGGCCGGGGCCGGGGCCGGGGCCGGGGCTGGAGCGGGGCGGCGGCGGGCAGACAAAGCCGCGGCCGAGGCTGCCTCCAGCCCCGCCGTCTGTTTGCTCAGCCTGGTGGGTCTGCCCAGGCGGTGCCTGGGGGCACGCTGCCGCTCCGCGCCCTCTCGCCTCCTCACCCCCCTTCTCCTGCCCCTTTTTTTCTCTTTTTTTTTCTTTGGGTTTTGTTTTTGTTTTTGTAATGCAAACCGCAGCTATTCTCTTGTCCTAACCTTATTGGTTTAAAAGCAACAACTGCAATGAGGCTTGTGCGTTCTGAAGTCAACCTCCCTGCCTGGGCGAAACTCAGCCGGCGCTGCCGCGCTCTGCCGGCTGCGCGGAATCGGTGCGGGGGTTGCGCGCCTCTGGCCGGCGGTCGCTCCACGGCCCCCTCCGCACCCAGCGTCCCTTTTTCTGCACCTTCTTCAGACTCACCCTGGGACAAGTAATGAATCCCTCGGGTCCTTCCTCGTTTAAAAAGTTTAATTGTGTGTAGATGCGTCCCCTCTAGTAAGCTGGGTTTAAACAAAAGCCGCGCTAATAGAAGAACTGGAATTAAACCAACATTATATCAATGAGAGAAGCTAAATAAGGATACTCACAGAGGCTCTTAAGCATACAACCAGCATGCACGTCCAGACATGCCGTTTTGATTGGATATGTAACAGATTTGTTCTCAAATATCTGAGATTCTTGCAACCTTGTAAAGAAAGGGTCTGCTAAAACTATTTAAGCCAGCCTTCTCCGATATAAAGGTATTTATTAAATAAAGTATCTGGTTTAAACTATGCAGATATGTGAAATATCTGTACTTCTAAAAACAATGATAAATGTAGTCGAATTTGTACTTGAAATTATTACTACTCACCTACTAAAGTTTTAAAATAGAAAACTGTGTAAAGGCCCTTTCCATAGACCTTACAAATATTTCCAAGGGAGAGATGGTTGCATAGAGTTAAATTTGTGCATTAAGTAACAGTAACTCTTTAAAGCTTCACTTTTACCAATCAATAAGTAATTAAATAATTTAATTAGTAAGCCATTAAACTGAAATGAGTTTATGATACATTTCTATTGCAGCACACAACCCACACAACTCTTTTTAAAATATATACATTATGTTAAAAAATATTTTAACATACACACTAACTAAATTTGACCAGGGTTCTCCAGAGCACTTCCACTTCATATACAGTATCTTTCAATTAATGTAACATTTATTTCTCTAAACTGTTTCAATTCACGTAATCTAAATCTGATGAGGAAAATAGCATAATGATTTGCAGTACCAAAAAAAAAAAAAAAAAGAAAAAAAGAAAAGAAAAAAAAAGAACTTTATACTGCATAAATAGATTCAAAGAGAACTTTTTTTCTTTACAAAAATCTGTGGTTATCCACTGCTAATATATCCTTACCTTCAATTAACTAATCTGTGAATGAAAGCAATACTTCTAGAGGAGAAATGTCTTCTGGCTATTACATCCCAGTAAGTGAGACATTGTTTCGTAGCAAATATATTGGGAATACTTCAGGAAAGCTGATCAGTTTGCAAAGCTACAAGTCAACCTCGAGCTGAAAAGGCACCTAGGATTTAATTTTGTTTCGCGGAGAAAAGGGATCTCGGGACAGTCACATACCATATATGGGAGCCCAGGTCAAAATAAGCAGCTTTCGATTGGGCCCGTCTGCGTAGCCAGCACAAACACAATCCCTTTACTTCTTTATATTCACAAACCAGACCTTGCGCCAAGAAAACTATTTATGATGTTCTACATTAAACTGTGAAAGAAATACAAATCACTTATTATGGAGACATGCAGTTTCGTCAGGTAAAATTCATTTGAAATCCTGAAATATTAATAGAAGGCTATGCAATCGTTCTGAACTATGTGCTTCTTGGAACAGCCACGATCCTCCAGAAAATACTTACCCCTAAAATGTTTACCCGTGACAATAAGATCATTTTTTAAAAAATCCTATCCAATCCTATACAGCATTAAAGACACATGTCTTGCTTCACTCTCTCTAGATCTACCTATTACATGAAAAAAGATCAGACACTTACTTCTAGGAAGCAGAAGCTTTTATTTTTTTTCTGGGAAAAAGCCTTCAAAAAATACATTGTTGTGAGGTACCATCTGACACTGGAAAATGTAACTCAAAACCCTTTCTCAAAAATAGTGATACTTAAATGATGCTATGGAAATTTAAAAAAATATTTTAAAAAAGTACAACTGTACTTCCAGTTATGTATGTAGGTGGTTTTTTGCATAAATATACTTCACTCCATATTTGGGAAAAAAAAAAAATAAAATACTGTTTTAGATGTAAAGCTTACTGAAACAGGTTTACTATGGGTTAGAGTTTGTAGTCCCTAATGGGAGTTTTGTCTAAGTAATAACTTCAGGAGTGTGTCCAGCCTCTGTATTTAATTAAACTGAGACAGATCCCCATACACACATACAGAGCTTGATGATGTGATGATAAACATAGGATAAATTACACAGAGGCTAAGATGATCAGAAAAGGGGTGCTGACGACGCATTGCAAGAAAAGAATCAGCTTTGAATTTTTAATCTCTTTTGTAATATGGCATGTAGGCAGTATGGGAACTGAAGCCATATAAATGATCTAGATGGGGGATATGAGATAAAGGAGGGTCCTCTGTGTTTATATAGCCATTAAACAGTGCCTTAAAGTTCTTTATCTGATGTCTGAAGATTGGACTTCAGATTAATGTATATCATTACCCCATGGTATGGTCTAACCTATGAACTTATCCTACAGATGATACCATGGACCAGATTGTCATTTGGTTTAAGTGAGTGCAGTTTTTTATATTTCAACAACTAATCTAATTATGCCAGCTGAGCACTGCACCTATTTGAAATAAGTTTGCTTACTTGGCTTTTTTGGTTTTGTTCTTCCAACTAACTGCATATCAAATCAGCGCAGGCTGGGTTGTTATCCCTGGCACCCAGCATCAATTTTGAACCACAATTGCACTAACACTGGGTTTGGAACAGAGATTTCAATGGGATTTGTATACATTTACTTCATACCTGAATTTGCCCTGATTCTGCATCACTGCCGATGCAGCTGGTATCTCAAGAGTCATAAGTAAGGGACCAGCCCTATTACATAATATCAAATGCACAACAAGCCATTTGGTATATATTTACGACTGTTACTCATGTAATATGGTTTTAACTCCACACACAGTGTCACACAGTTGTTTTAGCACAAGTAAAGCGAGTCCATCCTGAACACTGTATTTACTGGTTACTTGGATTCCACAATTACAGATGTGCTGGTAATTAAGAAAAATTAGATACGGATATGGAACAGTGGGACAGTTTGCATGTTTGTTTCTCAGTAAGAAATGCTACTGCAATATTTAACATTAGAAATAGGCCCAGGAAGACCACACTTTGCTAAAGCAAAAGATGCATCCCATCATTCCCCAAAGCCACTGCCTGGCTCTTCCCATAACAACTGCAATGCAACGTCAGAACCCCTTGCAGCAGGCAATATCCCTCCTATGTCTCCATACAAGTTTTATTTTACACATAGCAGCTGTTGCCTGGAGACGTCCCTGGCTGGAGCAGAAGTTTGCAGCATTTGACAGGCGCCCTTATTGTCTCATGCTACTTGTGTGAGCAAAAGTAGGATGACCTTGGTAAATACAAACACAAAAAGTGAGAGAAATCAACCATTTTAAGTGTTCTGTCCAAAAAACTATCAGTGTGTTTGAGAAGGACAATTTCATTGCATTCTTTTGAGATACACCAGATAAAATTAATAATGAATTAGAGTCTACATACAATGCATTATAAGAAAAGGTGAGTGTCACTAACCACCATCCTTAGTCAAAATTGTGTGAACAGCTGGCCCCAATGCCATTTTTACTAGTTGGCATGCAGTTGTACTTGTTCCAAGTCAGCAACTTCAGTATAACGTACAGGATCATTTTGTATAATTTAAAATAGGAATCAGTAAACTTCATTAATCTTAAGCAGATACTGCTTTAGCTTTTTGAATGAATTCATGACTTGATAGGATTCTGAAATAGTTCTTGGCAACTACAACATAAACGACCGCAGATATTTTCCACGGAAGAAGTGCTCAAACTCTAGTTTGACAGCAAATACCTTAGTGTTTCTCAGTTTTTCACTTTCCAAAATCAAGATATGCAAGTTTTTTCAATAGATTCATTGCATCTTAAAAATGTTATGTAACATGGGAAAAATATATGGCATATATATATTTAGAGACACAAACAGTGTAAACTGTAAATATGCTCAGTACTATAACTGTAAAGTAAATAAATATTTTGGCAGGGTGAAGGGAAGGTTTCTTACATGGAGGTAAGTTTTAAATCTACATAATAGTCATTTCTCTTTTGATACTTCATAACGCCCAACTGAAAACTTTCTACATCACTTTTCTTTTCTAAAAATCTCATAAAGGTAATTATAGTTATGATCACCACACAAAAAATACTGCTAAGTTTTGGTCTCCAGATCATCTGAAGTAGATGTTTTACCCCAAAATGATGGCATCGCTTTTCCCTAAAGACTCAGAAACCAGGTTCATGATGCTCTGAGGGTGGAAGCTGTGAGATCTCCTCTTAGTTTAGGAGTAATATTGTAGCTTATCTAACTACAACAGCCTTCATTTAAGCAATGACTTATCTATTAAATTGAACTACTGAAAATTACTTTTAGTCTTCTAATAAAGTTCAGTGGTTTTACAGAGGGATTTTTAACACTGTCTATGGTACCTAAGAATCAGTGAGAATGTCACTTTTTTTTTCAGGAAAACCTCAGCTTAAAAGATACATAAACATAGTAGTAACTGTTTATAAAACTAGACCCACTGAAATCAACATAATTGCCTTTGCAAAAAGTTGCATGGAGAATTAGCTGTTTGCAAGATAGGGGATGAAATGAAAGAAGTACATTGCAACCTATGAGCCTCCTTGAGAAAGAGCTAATTTTTCTAATTTACATTCAAGTTTTTATTCCAGCTCAGCATGGAAAGATAACAGCCGAAAAAACAGAAACAAACCATCCTTCATCTGATGTGTGAATAATAATTTGCTTACAAAAATGACCTAGTCTAATCAAATGCCCCAGTGATGATGAGGAGCAGCTTGCTAGCACTCTAACAGGCGATAAAAGTTACACTCAGTGGTTCCTTAGCAGACTAAGATGCACAGAGAATGCAGCACAGATAAAAGATTACTAGTGAGCTGACAAAATAATCAAGTCCCGTTGTTCTGTAAAGACTATAAAACACATCATTTCACACACATGACATTTTTCCATAGTTTGTTTGCCCACAACTATTCAAGCCTTCCTCATCTTTCATTTAGTGCTATTAGAAAAAAAGTTAGATTTTACAAACCATTGCAATTTTTTTCACAGCAATAACTTATATTTTACTAGTGATATAAATACAGCACACTGTATAATATGAATCAGCTCAGTAATGCTACACTGTCTTTTCTTCAACTATTTTCCACTAACATGAACAAAACCAGTTTTGTCAGCACCTCCTATAAGGTGAAAAGGGAGATGCAAAGTTCATCTTTGTTTTTCAGCTCCGAATTAAAGTTGTACTCAGAATTCTTAATTCAGCAAGAAAAATAGGTTTGTTTACTAACCACGGAAACAATAGGTTTATTTGTTGCAAATTCCATTTCGTTATTATTTCCTAAATGTGTTTTGTGTTTTTTTCTGAAGCATTATTCATGTCACTGTTCAACAGTAGATGGAGCAGTGGATCATTACTGTATTTTCATTATTTCTGTCAATTATGGCATAATTTTTCAGCTGCTGACATATAAGACTGGACAAGCAACTTTAAAAATTATATAGAGAAAATAAGTGTTAATTAAGGCATTTAGAATCATGATGAAAACGAACAGAATAAGAATCCAATCTTACTTTGACAAATGGTTAAGAAAAACCTGCATTTATGGCTAGTGTGATTCATAAACACACATTCAAATCATAAACCTTGTGTTAGTTGAAGTCAGTAAATATGTACGTCCTTAACCTTGAAACATTCAGTCACACATGTTTTTCTTATGATGACCAAGAAGGGTGAAGTATCCTCTAAAAGTGAAGTTCATAAATATTCCACATTTTGGGCCTTGCAATGAAAAGGAAAAAGTGGAAGTCTAAGTTAAAATAACCATTACAAGGACAATTTCTCTTGCATTCACATCAATTCCTCTTCCTGTAAACTGTTTATATGAAATTTACCACAATAAATTGTTTGAAACCTTAGAGTAATTAAACCATGATCCTCATTTGTTCAGCAGGGGTTAGACTCCTCTCACCCAACTGTAACCATCTAAAATGAAGCATTTAATTTAAGATTATCATCTCGATCCTCATCTTCAGTGGAGAGAGACAGACACTTCCACTCGATGTGTCAAGGGGGGGACAATTTTGAGGCTTTCCCTCCCCATAGCCACAGATGATCAGCTTAAGCTAGCTCTCAGGTTCTAATGGCTACAGCTCCCCAAGAATCCAGACCACGTTGCACCCAACAGAATAATTTCCCTTAAAATCAGTTGGGTCTCAATAGTAATTGTATTCACAGAAATTGCAATTGGCACATGCTCTATTTTGAAACTTCGTATAATTACTCAGAGTCAGACTGCCAATATTTGTTGTTACAAATCAAGGCCAGAGGAAAACTTCTCAGATGGCTTCAAAGTCCCAGTTCTCATCTCCAAGCCCAGCTCCCTCCCCCGCTTCCTTCCAGCAGCATTAACTTTTTCTCTGCAATCTCACAAATCGGAAAAAGAGTAACCTCTAAAGCTGTTTTAGACTGAAGGTCAGAATTCAAAGGATCGGTAACTTTATCCACAGAGCTTTGCAATCACATTGCTATTGCAAACACACCCAGAAGCACCAGCACTTGAGATGTTTTTATTAAGCAATGTCAATAGGTACGAAATTTGAAGGTTGGGGTTTATTTCCATACTGTAAGGTTTATCAAGACTCATATTTGCAAGAGATCAAATTGCTTTCTGCCACTGAATTTTAGTTTAATGTTCTCTAAGGTAAGGAAACTGGGCTCTGTGTTTCATGCTAATGAAAACAGCAGCTTTGGTTTGTTTATCTAAATACTTAAAGAGAGGCACCTCTTGCAGCCAAAATGTAAACAAAGCTTAAACTCTTTTTACTGCTTGGATACTTCCAGGCTACTAATACGGATTTTCTTTTAATTAAGTGCATTATACAGATTTTCTACATCTATTTCCTGCTTAACAGTCTACCTTTCCAAAAAAATATTTAATTCCTAAACCAATTATTCATAATTACACCTATATTTTCAGCCCATGAACCAGATGACAGATCCCTTTCAAACCAAGGCTCAAGGGGGGGAAAAAAAATCAGAGAGGGCAGTCAATACTTTTCTCCCTGCAAACCTGTCATTAATTTAGAGGGAAACAGGTTAAAATAAGGATTTCAACAGGGCTTCACAAGAATTAAGAACAAGCAAAAGATTGATTTAATTATCTAAAAAACTAATCATATACCTTGCCCTTCTACCACGTTTGCATATGCGAAAGACTGAAGCACTCATAATCACCTGAGTGATTCACCTGATGAAGTTCTGAAAATGTGTCTTTAAGGATGCCTTGCTTTTTATAATACAGGAATATCTATACACAAAAACCTCCACTAAATAATGTACCAAACTAGACAAACGAAAACACACATTGCACTGGATGTCACTTTAGGTGCTGAAAGGTGCAGCACATGGGTTCTGCACCCCAAGCAGAGGCAATAACGCTTTTCATGTAGTGATACCAGAAGAACGCAATAACGTAAGGAGGACACAAAGATACACACAGCAGAACACAATTCTATGAAGAACTCAAAACAAAGCCGGATGAGCATAGAGAAACAGTTTTTAAATGTTCTGAATTTGTTTTAAAACATCATAATATGGCAGCTATCAGTATAAGAAATGTGTTGAGTGCAACTCAAAATGCTTATTTATTGTCACTGTATCTGGTGCAGCTTTCCTTATATTAATAAGCAGGTTACCCTTGTGTATCTAAACTGATTTTTAACAGGTCTCCTGGAAATCAGCAAATCTTAAATTAGAGACACCTAGAAAAATTTTGCCAATTTAGTAGCACTAAAAATGCACTAGCCTGAAACATACTGCACCAATGTTCTCCACCCCAGATGACTGTTTATTGAAATAAAGTCAAAATTATACTGCTGGAGATTGAATGCTTCAGAATTGAATGCTGGAGACTGAATGTCTTGTGGTGCCTGGGACACAAACAAGGGCTGAATTGTCCCTGCTGAGGACACCGGTGGTGCTGCTGTCATGTTGGCCCCTGCCACCTGCTCCACCAAGCCCCATTGGGCTGTAAGCATCCCTGGCCCCCGCAGCCACTGATGCATTGCTTCTCCACCCTTCACTGCAAAGCAAAACAAGTGTCCAGAATGAAGGCTCCCCCTCCTAAACCTTAATCCACACCTAGAAAGGGTTTTGAATTCAGAAAGAGTGTGTGGTACCTACAGCTAGGAAGGAGGAAATCCAAGGGATGGAGAGTGGCTGCTCCTCAGTTGGGTACAGCTTGGGCACCATAAGGCTCTTGTTCCTCTGTGAGACCCAAAACAGCTGCCACAAACCAGCAATGATACTGCTACAATGCATTCATTTTCCCTCCTCTCTCCTGTCTCATAAAATCCTCATTATTTTTAGTTCTAATATATTTTTTTAATAAAAAAACCCTATAAATATTTTCACCTCCAAAATACTAAAAAATATTGTGTATGCATCTTCAAGCCTGAATTAAAATAGGATCAGCCTCATTTGTTTGTTTTTTTTTTTTAGGGAATTGGCCTCAGATATATGTGGTACACCAAGCACAGCAGGAGCTTCATACAAATCTTTCTCTATTAGTTGATGAATTCCAGGATTTGGCTCTTGTTTTTCTGGTCAGTAAGTAAATAATAGTAAATAGTTATGCAGTATGCATCAAAAAGTAACAACTGGAGGGTAAAATATTTTTTACAGTAATTTAATATGGGGTTGCCTAAAATTGTTTTTACCATCTGATGAATGTTCAGGATGAAACAGGTTCAGCACATCATATGTTATAAGGTTCCTGTCAGTCAGTGTTGGGATCTGCTTCAACCCAGGTCACCATCTTGCACTGTGATCCAAAGAGTGGACTGTTGTACCCATTCTGACTTCAAAAGGTTGCAGGATCCGGGTCTAGTTATTTCTTCATGTTTGGATGCATTGAAGTCCACGAAGACAACAGTTTCTCAAAAATTGAATGGATACCGTAAAATGACTTGAAGTGAACGGCAATGAAAAAACAGCTGAAAGTTAATATTCAGTAAAAATGTTTCCTATTAATTTAGTGAGAGAAGTGGACTTTAGAGACCCTGAATAAGAGGTTTGAAGACTGCTGTTTACATTTGGTTTAGAAAATCACAACTATGAATAAAAAAATAATAAATCACAGTGATTTAAGAGGTTGGTTTGAGACACTGATTTGCTAAATCTTTACACTCACCTAAGCTTGCTTGTAACTTTGCAAGACATAAGTTTCTTTGTTTTAATAAAACTGCACTGCACAGCTTAAAGATATATGCTAAATTTCTAAATAGCTCTGTTGAAGTACATACATGGCTTTGCTCTTGCTAGGAAGATCCATGTATAATACAAAAAAAATCTCAAACAGCTGAGAACTAATCGTGATGAGAACTATTAACAGTTATAAAGCAGTGTTGCCATTTAACAGTCAACAAACATGAAAATACATGTGCAGACAACAGTGGAAACATGATAACCTAATAAATAATAAAAATTATGACATTCAGACTTTATATGATTTCCACATATCAACATGCCATAAGCAAATAGGTGCCATCTGCTCAAGGGGATGACAAATTAATCTCCTTTAGTATATGAAAATGTGTTTCTTTCCTCCCATCCTAGAAGAACTATTAATCCACAACATCCTTCCCTGCCTACCACCAAATGCAACGATGTCCAAATTAACATCCTTGCAGCATGGATTCTACTGAAAAAAGAAGCAAATTTTGTTCACTTGAATGGATCTTTGATTTGGTCCATGATTTGAATATCCCAAAGAATTTACTCCTTACTCTGCCTGATTGCTGAAATGCGCATATGGATTCATAAAATAGAATTTTTTAAATTTTTTTTTTTTAAAAGATCCTTTTGTGAAAGCTCGACAGAAACCAGTATGCTTTGAAATGTTCAAACTGATGTTGAACCTTTAAAACTGATTTATAATACCTGAACTCTGGTATTCCAGTCACAGATGGAATACCAAGTAAAGGCTGCATCTTAGACTGCTGGCTAACAGTTACAATGAAAAATAGAATTTATGACAAGGTATTAGTATTTTGAGTAATTATTCTGGATAATTATGAATTGGATCAACAAAGTGAAAGGAATATTTTTTCTTGTTTACCAGAAAAAAACCCAACTATCCAAAAACTGTTCCCAATTCTATGAATTGGCCTCAGCTTTCAGTCTAACTTAAAATGCAACCCAAATAACTGTATTTGACATGACTTAAGAAAAATGAAATAACTAATGATGTCATATTGGGACTGGTGCTTAAATTGTGCCACTGACCATACTGAGTGCCATTTCTCCCCTTGCAGAGCTCAGCTCCATGCTTAGGCTACCATTCTCTGCTGCCTAAGGCCTGCTGGCGCTCAGAAAACATCCCAGCACCTACATCCTCATACAAACGCAATTTGTTAGGGCCAGACACTCCATCTCTTGCACCACCACAAAGTGGCTTGGCCAGGAGGGGTGGAGAAGACCCCTTGGTGTAGAGTGGGACAGGGTGGAGGTGAGTGGTCCCTCCTGTGACTTGGGCCTTCACACCGCAGCCTTTGCTGCCTAAGTCATAGCGTTCTCCTCCTAGATGGCACTTGAATGACTCAATTTTGGGAAAAGCAGCAGCAGCAGCATATTGTTACCTACACAAAGGACTGGTTCAAATTTGGAACCTACCTCAGGGAACAGCGCAACTGCAGCTCTCACACAAGCAAGTGGCAGGAGAAACCTGCAGCAGAATGGTGCGGTATCTCCACAGTGCAGGTGGGCTGCTGGGATGGGATGGAGATGAGGAGAGGCACAGATTCATGCCCAATGAGAATTTCCGCAACTTCCCTACAACTGGTAAAACCTGCTTTTAACCTAACTTCCAATAAACATGGCTTATCTGTTGCCACAAATGATGCATTTCCTGAAGAAACTGAATCTCTCATGAAATTGTTATTTTCCTTGCCTGCCATTTTCACAAATGTTTCTACAACACTTTATCGGTGTGAATGTTATCAATGTGTTTATTAGAATGTTTATCATGTTTGCGAGAGTGCTCAGCAGAGTTACTGGATATGACAATGATGAAAATAAAACTATTTTTTAGGAAACAAAAAAACCAACCCAAACCAAACCCAAATGAAACCAAACCAAAACCAAAACCAAGCTATTCCTAAAAAGAATGTTTTCAAAATTTTCCATTTTTTTCCAGCCATTTAGGCTCAAACAAATGAAACCGTGATATCCTGCAAGTCTAGAAAACATAAATATCGATTTACCATTTAAAATTTGTTCCTTTTCCACGCCTGCCTGCAATTACAACTCTGACTTCATTAGCTGAAATCTGCTAAATGCATCCTAATAATATTTTCATAACTGCACCCAGAGTGTTTAATTTCTTCAGTCACGATCACTTTATCTGATTATTTCTCCATTTACATATTTCCTTGTTAGCTATGGAAATTACTTTTTATAAGTGTTCACCAGAGAAGTCAATGCACTGTCCAATATGCCGATGTCTCACCTCTAACCCCGTTATAAACACTTTCTAAGGAGTCTGTTTACCCACACAGGGGTGACTGCCTTTTTGCATGTTGGAAGCTTATTTCCCTTCTTTTGGCTCTGAAGATGAGAGAAGGGAGTGGATGTATTTATTTGATCTTTTCTGTGTTCACTCTATCAGTTCTCTTGATCTGAACCCCTGAAGTAGGAATCACAGATATTCTATTATATTGGCAGCAGGGACAGTCCTGTGGCAATACGAGCTGCCTGGCATTTTTTTGTTGCAGGTTCTGCTATCCAGCTGTTCACAAGCCACTGTCAACAGCTGGAGATGCCCACATTCACCTAGTATGATTTTCCAGCCCTGTCTCAATTTACCCTTTAGTTAACCAATTTACACAATTTGTCTTTCTTTACACAAGCTAATTAAACTCTCCTTTGGGGAAGAACCACTCATATTTCCCAGGGAATTCTCTTGGAACATGCTTTCTGGAGAGGTGGTCGATGCCCCAAGCCTGTCAACGTTTAAGAGGCATTTGAACAATGCCCTTAATAACATGTTTTAACTTTTGGTCAGCCCTGAAGTGGTCAGACAGTGGGACTAGCTGATCCTTGAAGGTCCCTTCCAACTGAAATCCTATTCTATTCTATTCTATTCTATTCTATTCTATTCTATTCTATTCTATTCTATTCTATTCTATTCTATTCTATTCTATTCTATTCTTAGTTTTTCCATGTGATAGAGAGGTTGTTTTTTTTTTTGTAACAAGAAAGGGATCACTCTCTCTGACAATGATAAATTTGTTATACATTTCTCCTCACCCCTTTAACCATTCCTATGTTGGGTCTCCCTAGGAAGGGTGTGAGAGGCTTAGTCCTACTGGAGATCTGACTGTTTCCCTTCTCAGTTTGGTGTCTCAGGGGGGAATTTCTTCGCTTCACAGTTTCAGGAGAGGAGGATGTTTGGGTTAAGGCAGTGCTACACAGAGAGAAAGCATAACGTTTCTTTTATCTTGATCTTTGTTCAGCATCCAGTGTTCAGTCCACAGGGCAGAGAAGTTAAGAAAAAATGACAAAGCCTATGACAGACTAAATGGTGATGGAATTATTTGGCAGAAGATGGCTGCTCAGTTTGACAAGACTTCAAAATGCAGAAATCACTTGGCAGACAGGGAAGCACAGAGAAAGCTGCAGAATATCTGCTTTTCCTGACAAGTTTTTTAAAGGTTATATTGATTCAGAATTATGCTCATTTTGCAGGTATTGCCATTTTTTTATCTCCTATATCCATCTTCGGAAAGCAAAAGTGGTACAATAATACTATCAGCTGAAAAATTAGTTCTGGGGATCTTGAGTTTTGGATGGGATGCAGATACTATATGATTTTTTTTTTTTTTTTAAACGTATCCACTTTATCTTCCATCCTTTCTCTGAATGGAACTAACAATCAGGACCTATGAACCTGGCTAGTTACCTTCCTTTGGATTTATGCTGTTGAATACAAGATCAATGGATAATAAAATTAACATAACTAATTACTTAATTAAAGATAAGCACCCTGCGTGTCTTAGTAAGTCAGTAGTAACTGTATATAGGACACTGTAAATAAGTGTGTTCTTAATAAAAAGCATATCCATTTCCTGCATACCTCCTGTACCTTTCTCATATCATCCTTCAATGCAGGTATGGTCTTCAGAATACAAAGAACTAGATTAACCCAATGCTGAGATCAAAATAAGACCCTTGGTACACTACCAGAAAGTTGCTTGATATCTGGTCATCTGACTGACATAAACCTCTCCTCTTGAGTGATGTGATTATCTATCTTTAAAATATATATATATGCATATATATATATCTTTATACATACTGGAGTATAGATTTTAAATATTGTGTTAAAAGTACAAGCAGGTTTGGTGACTTCTTTAGAAACTAAATCAGAAAAGTATTCTCTTTTTAAATAATTGCTGAAACTGTTTCCTTTTGTGTTTAACTACTTTCTTCATTCTCATGCATTTTTTATTACTGGACAAAAGTGGAGTTTATGTCAATAATTAAAAACATGTAAATTATGTGATTACTTTGTATTTACAACGGCTTTTACTTCATTGTCTGCATTTTATTTCTGATTGCATAAATATTCATAGAGAAACACCCAGGGAAATTTTCAAAGTGGTGCACAGAGATTACACTATGCAGTTGCTATTAATTTTAATAAGAGTCACATGGTTATGTTCTCACACTCTAATTTGAAAATTTCCCTCCTGCTTTCCACCGTCTAAAATAACAGTCGAATTCCAAGTACACACTGTCCGCATTTCCCACTCTACAATCTATAAACACACAAGGGACACGCAGTCTTTTCACATAGATAGCTCAGGATGCTCCGGTGGCATTTTATACCCGAAAGAAAAAGTCCTCAGCCTAATCAGAGTTGCTAAACTCCTTATGCTGCTCCTCATCCTCATCTCCAAAGACATTTCCATTAATTCCTTTGCTGAAATGCCCATTTGGATACATAGAAAATTAATATCCTGGGAACCTCTCGCATAATTAAAAGCACAATGACCAAAAAAAGTAGGATCAAAAGCATTGCTAAAGCCAGAATAGGACATAATCAACCTGGTAACCCATCCAATAGTCCCAGAAACCATGCTTCGACATTCTTTCCCCAGAAGCTAATGACAGAAAGTTATAAATGAAAGATTTTTGTCATTTGACTATATTTGAACTTTCCCCACAATGTGCCAGTAAGGTCAGCCAGGGTATTTTAGAGCAAGGCTGTGAGTAGAGAGAATTACAGGCTTAGAGTTACTTTCAGTGTTTTGCCAGAGATTCCCTCTGTTTTATAGCTTGTAGGCTTCACTTTTCACAGTTGCTGCTTCCAACCAGCTTTTTTATATCTCCTTGAAACAGAGGCTGGGGGAAGGGAAGACTTTTTTTCCCTCACAGATAACCTTGGGAAGTTTGGCAGCAGGGGCAGTGAACACAGGCAGACAGCTGGAGCTCAGCTGTCTCAAAGCTGCACCTTAAAACAGGCTGAAGTCTGGTGGCAAAGCAGTTGCAATGGGTTTGAAAGCTCTCTCTTGGTGAGCTTGAAGAGAGGATCATGGGGTGGCTTAAGTGAAGGGAATCCAGAGACACGGAAGGATTGCTGATGAAGATGATGTACGTCTTATGAGGAAAGCGCCCTGCTTCTGGCATGCAAGTTGCTTAGAAATGCAACCTCTGGGCTTGGGAGCACCGAGAGTGTCTGGCTTAGGGTTGACACAGGGCAACTATACTATGCAACCTCTTACCAAAAGCCCAGTGTGGGGAGAGGGACACATAGTGAGCTGCACCCACCAGCAGCACCCCCAGGGCCAAAAGGTAGGTGGTTGAACTGAAGAGCCACACATCTCCCACCTTTCCATCATAAGTACAGGGTAGCCCTATCTTACAGATTCACAGATGTCTGCTGAGAAATATAATTGTCTTTAGCCTTTCATCAGCCAAGGACATCTACACACGTTCTCCATGACCCATTTGCCTCTATTCACAAAACTTGAAGGTGTGTGATATTTTTGAGACTGTTAGCTCCCTGTCAGATCGGGTTAAGATTTCCCAACAAATTGAAAAGTTATTATTAGGAGACATACAACTAGACAGACATGTACAAAGAATGTGGCTGCAAAAGCCTTTTTTCTTTAGGAAACCAGGTTATAACAAGAAACTGTCTGATCTCCATTTACAGTTCTGTTCAGTTATCTTAATGAACTTTTTCATTTTGCTGACAGAGCAACTTCATTTTACGTAGAAAGACAGCTCCCCAGAGGGTAAGATCTGTCAGTTGTCACAGGAAATCTTTTCAGTCCCTACCTGAAAGCAGTCCCTACAAGCAAAGCTGTACTTCAAGTAATCAGGTTCATCCTGAAGAGATGCTGAAGGAAAGAAAACAACACTAGACACAGAAACCTTTCCCAGTTTGGTTGTGCATTCTTTGCTATCAGGGCCCAGCAATGTCTGCAATCAAGAATTCATTTCTTCCATACTACAGATCATCTGAACACTTTTTTTTTCAGGCACCATCTCAGACCTGATGTTGTGCACAGCTGGATTGCCCTGTCTCATATGTGGGCCGGACCGACTTCTCTGCTTCACCATGCAGTAGCAGGTCATGAGTAAGAGTGATAGCAGTGAAGAGGATCTTCCTTTTTCATCCATTCATTCGATCTGCTTTGATGAATATCAGAAAATAAAATCAAAGGCAGCATAGGAATGTAGTGAGAGATGAGACCGCTAGAAAAGAAGTAAAAGCCACAAGAACTGACACCATGTATGAGCTCATGATGAACCTGATTTTATATTAAGTAGGTCTTGAAAGGGCTTTGTTACACAGCCTGCTGGAAAGGCTTAGGCTGTCAGCTTGTTTCAAGGAAAACGGGAAGAGTGTTGGCAACCTAAGGGCATAAAATGATGGGCAAAAAGATTTCATCAGGAACACGAGAATCAAGAGTCTTTCTGCCTGGCTCAGTGACCTGGTGGCTTCATGACTTTCAGGTACAGTTATCCGTATTGGGAAAATTATCAATGTGCTGTTGAAAAGGAATCTTTTCCTTAAACAAGCAAATCTCAGATCAGAAGTCTTTTCACCCAAACTAAATGAAGTCTCAATTTACAAAAATACTTTAAAAGCTGTAAGAATAAAAGAGCTGAAAGCTCTTTGCATTTAAAATGTTCTAAAAATTTTGCTACATCCTGTAATTCTCTGAAAGCCCATTTTTCTCTCAATTTTAAACATTTTTCCTTTTAAACATAATGTCCCTGATGCAACATTATTTTTGTTTCTGTCTTAACCTCTCTGTAGAAACCCATTTCTAATTGAAGAGTCATGGAAAGGGAAAGCAATAAACAAGCGACAAAGGTGGAAACTCGATGTTTCTAAGTAGTATTATTATTAAACTTGATATATTAAAAAAAAAAAAAAATTTCTAAACAATATTAATTCAGAACAATACTAAATTCATGCTGTTCTGTATTAATAAAGGTAGGAGACAAAAAATCATAACAAACTAGATTGGGACACATTGTGTGTTTTCACCATCACTGTTAAAGCTTGAAAAGGTATGCAGCTGAAATGAGTTATTTTTTAACATATTGATACGCAGGCAGTATCCAATTAATTGCTGTCTTTGTTAAATACAAAAGCAAAAGGATGTTAAGGGAAGCTGACAAGCTGCTAGCAAGGTGTAAACAAGAAGCCTACCTACAAGTTTTTTATATCAATGGTCAAATCATCACTGTTACTCAATTTTTCCTCATAGGTGTCTTTGCCCAGATGAGACTGTCAAAACTTGTATGCAAAGTAAAAAGCTGTATCCAAAAAACCTGCTCCACAGTATAATCTGGATGTACAGTTTCTTTACTGTTTCAGTATCTGGAGCTCTTAGAAGGCTCGCCTTTCTTGTACCACAAGTAAAAGGAAGAGAAGAGGACATGGGGACTTGTAACCATGGCCAATTTGCAAACACTGAAACCTCCCTGTAATATAGGTGTGAACATTGAGTATGCTTACCAAAGCTTCTGGCCTGATTGGATAGCTATAATTGAAGCAGGTGGTTGACAGATGTCATGTCTCATGTATGAATTTTCATATTCTTTTTCACGTATTTAAAAGTATTTGCTAACATACTGTAGTATGTAGCCTACATGATCCTCGAAGGAGGTTTCAAAGTAGAGTTCAAAGCTGTCAACTAATTATACAATGGGAAAAATGAGAATAACCATTGCCAATATACCAGCGCCCAACACAAACTAAGATGGGTTGTTCCACAGCCAACTGCAGCACCAAAGTTTCAGCATGAAAATACAGGAACCATCACATCTTTGCCAAAGTTAAAATGAAGAGGGTTTTTGCTGTAACTTGAGGAAAAATATATTAAAATACTACTTCTAGGCTGAGAAGATGTCAAATGGAACTAATCCTTTCACCATTCAAGAGTTCGCAGATGGTAATCTCATTGCAGCATAATGTTGCAAAGGTTTCGGTCTAGATATTATATTTTAGCTTCACTCAGAGGTTTGATTTTGCAGAGAGTGTCAAAGACCAAAATTACTAGTAGTGGTACCACCATGTGCTTCATATATGATCTTGGTACTCCAACAGAAGAAATGTATGTGACTACTTACTGATCTTACATATGGGACTTATGCATCAACCTGTCTATCCAAGTGGATGATGAATGGCTGTTCTGGAAAATGAGAGCTGGCAAAAGCAGCACACCAAAAAGTAATCTTCAGTTCTGCGTATTGTCTGGAGAGCTGTCCTAATGAATGCAATCTCCCTCACTGGAATAAAGCCATCCTATCAAGCCCACTAGGCTACACTGAGATTTAATTAACAGTCCTGACTTGCAGGAAAAAGCTACCAAATAATACCAACCAGTGATGCTGATAGAGTCATAAATACAAGATATGACTGTTTTGCCAAATACAAGCAGTACTCCTTTGTTTTTATTAACAGATGTATCATGTCTCAATCCTTCAAGATGAGGATTGAAATGCTCTATAGTAATTTGTGTGAACTTTGGGGCACATTTACTTAAATCCTCTAAAATATGCAGTCTACTTGGCCAGTGAATTTCAAAGTTAATGAAGCAAACATCCTCTTACATGCGTAAGTGATGAAAAAAAGGACATAAATCTTCCTGTTTGACCTCCACGCACATCTGAACATGAAACACGAGCACTTTTAAAGCAAGGCAGAATTTTGTAATATATTAAAAGCATCTGCTAAAGCCTACTGCTACTAAAAAGCCTACTGCTCTTCACTTTATCACTGCACTGTGTATGCCACCGCACAGGTGTGTATGAGCTTTTAGACACATGCTATTTCCAAATGGGAAAAAAAGGAAAGGAAAAAAGTAGGAGCAATCTTATGATGATATTGCAATTTATAAAAGAAAGCTCTTTGAAATGCTGTCCTGAGCCACAGAGAACTCCAGTTGAATAATTAATTACATATTGACAAGATCTTATAAAAGAAAAGCTCAGAGCTGTATTGACGTTTACATCTTCTTCTTAACATTCATCAGAGAATGCCATTCTGCTTGAAACAATCATAGCTTATAAGTTTTTACCTTCATATCCAAATTCTTGTTAAAAAGATATGTGACTGATGATGCTTTATGGTTATATACATTAACGATTTGCCTAAAATTAAATCTTTATGATCAACTGATTTATATTATTTGTATATTCTATAAATAAATAAGAAATTCTGGTCTGTACCTAGCTACAAGCCAGTGTGCTACAAATATTTCTTTTACCTATTCTAGCTAGGCATTACATCTGAGTTGTTTTGCAATTAGGAACCATTAATGCGCAAAATGCAACCAAAACCATTTATTAAAATGACTGCACATGAACTTTACTAGATAGGATGCAAAAAGGAGATGAACAAAATAATTGCAAAATGTGCAATTCTGATAGCATGTTGTATTTCAAAAGGAGAGAGAATATATTTTCATAATTCTGTTTTCCTATTACATTTGCAATTAATTGAACTAGGATGGCATGCACAATTCTGCTAGAGCTCTTTTGTTACAGCACTTCAGATGCACTTAATAAATTGCACCTTCCATGAAAAGAAAAGGTGATGGATTGAAAAATGTTTAGCACAACCATGCATAATTGATAGGTTCCCTAGTGCAAATAAGTGTCTAATAAATAATTAAATTTAATCTCATTATAAGAGTTTTCATAATGGGATAATTTAATTAAATGAAAGCCAAAGGGTTTCTAGGGGTTGAAAGATACTGCTGTTGCTATATTTGGCTAATGGTGTGGGGATAGTATAGTGAAGAAGGGTAATTCACATGGGTGCATGCATTATTTAATGAATCCCTCTGAGATGGAGGAAAGGACAGATCAATGATAACTTGTCATTTTATCATTGCTTACAATGCACGTTTAAACAACCTGGGAAATGTTAAAAACAGAGAGAGAATCTTGCAACCCTTTGCAATGCATCAGGCCTCTCTGCCAGACACAGTGAGCATTGTCTTGCAATACTTCAGTTTCACTCTCATCTGACATTGTTAATTTCTTTCCTTCTTTCAGACCAAAAATAAGAGCAAACCTTTACAAGCTCCTGTACAGTTAGGGCAAGCCTGCCCCTAAGTGAAAGTTATAATGGATACAGCATGTATATCTGATACTAAAAAATTGATAGCTGTGTCATGTGGGACCCATTAACAAGCTTTTTGAGTGGGCTGAGTTTTGAGCTTTAAGTCTCCAGAAGCACTTAGCTAGGCTAGGATACTAAAACCATACAAGTCTAAGTAGTTAGCTCATTTGCAGGTGATCAGTTATGAATTAACTATTACAATATTATATTATCATATCTTTTCAGATAAGACAAAAGTGTCATCTTGCACACAGTAAATGCACAAGACCCAAAAGCTAAATGGAGTGGGTTTGCAATCTGAACTTCCACTTTCTAATGACCTATACAGATACAAGCATTTTCTCATTTAGAAACTTCTGTCTTTCCAGGTGAACTCTGAACACAATGACTGCTGCACCACTGAGCCTTGTGGTTTGTGCCTTCCAGATGGTCCCGTCCCTCATTTGGTACTAGACACTTTTATCAGAGACATGCTGACCGCTCTTGTAGAACAACAACAGAGGGATACAATTGCCCATGGCTTTGCCTTCTGAAGCATATGGGTTATGTAACATCACAAAAAAATCTTTTAATGATTTCTCTTATTATCTGTATTATCCTTGTTAATACCCTTTTATATATTTCTGAACTTTAAAAGTAATTTTTCACCTATGGACAACACAGACTTATTATTTGTGCAAAGAAAACATTCTCTAGTATCAATGAAACCAATTTAATTTTTGATTGATGCTGTGCTCTGAGCAAAAGCAGCAATGAGCTACACAAAAGGATGCTTGAATCTCTTTAGGGGCTCTGACTACAATAGCTCACACAGTTCTTCCAAATAGTTTGCATCATATTTGCCAGTTATATCAGGTCCCACAGGAGTTCTTCAGTCTTTCTTAATATTCTTTGCCTAAATTATCTTGTCTTAAATTTGCCACTTCTCCACTCATCCTATTTTTAGTTGATTAGTAAGTGTATTTATCAAAGTACTTGTAGTATAGATGCTGAAGGTTTTGAACGATGAATATTAATGTCCTATTTCTATTTGTTCTTTATTCTCCTGGCCACTTTTCAATCCCCACAGAAGTTTAGCAGTAACGTGTTTCTTGAATTACTTCTTGTGAAAATCTAAAGCTTTTTTTAAAATCCAAATATACCGTATCTGTTTGGTTTTTGTTCACCTTCTCAATGGCACACATGAAGAATGAAGAAGCCTCATTGTGTCTCATGTGTGTTCTCTGAGGGATCTACACCTCCACACCCACTGGTTATCTCATGTAAAAAGATGTCTCAGTGCCTTCCAGTATTGTTAGTCATTTTTTAAATAACACCTTAAGCTGAACAAATACAATACCATTTGGCTTTTTTGCTGCTATTCATTTATATGTTTTAGCACCTCCTGTAAACACAAACAGTTAATCAAATTTGTATAAAAAGTAGGTGTTTAATTTTACACTAATATCAATGAATCATTGATGAGTCATTATAGAGATGTAGTGCCTCTTATTATATTATATTTAGTTTCTTACAGTTTAATAGCCTGTCTGATTCACGTTTTGCTCTTACAAAATGAATAACTGGATGTTTTATATTAGCAAAAGGAACTGCAGAAAAATATAAGTAATTTATTTCTTGTTATCTTTAAGATAACCTCTTCCATCTGTTTCTCTGCAAATGAACAAACAAAACATAGAGATGCTTGGGAAAATGCAAGGGGCTGTATCTTCTTATTTGAGTGCCCAGAATTCAGTAGCCTCATATCTATGAGAGTTCAATATTCTCAGTACCTATGAAATGAATTTCAGAGACACTGGACTGAAATTAAGATGTTATTTTCTATAATTCAACTTCCTCAGGCACAATCATCTACTTAAATCTCTGGGAGGATTTGTGTACATTTTATTATAGCTTATGTAATTCAAACAGCTGGGAGGCAAGATCTCTGGTTATTATTCAATAATCTGTTCTGTCCTTCAAGAACTAATGAAGTTCTCCATCCAATTCTCTGCTTCTCTAAGGAGACCTGCAGTAAAATAAGCTAAAATATACACGAGGCATTAGAAAACGAAGACTTTCCCTGCTTACAGGGATAAATACAGGATAAATATAAAATACTCTTATTTCTTCCTTTTTTTTTTTTTTTTTCAGGTTGCATTTGTATAACAACTTGTTGTGGCACAACTTTCATTCTGAATTACTCTGAATGGTGTTCAAACTTCAAGAGGTTAGCTGTGAAGGGATTTTGTTTGTTTAAGAGTGGGACCTTTTATTTATTTTTCCTATTAAGTTACAAACTCCATTTCAGCCCTCAGGAACTAGTTTTCTTATACCAAAACATCAGCAGATAGGTACATCCAACATTGCAATAGTGATCTTGTCATAGAGTTAAATTAAAATCTGTGATTTCTACTCCCTGTTATAGGGCTTTCCCAGACTCTAAGACAAAATTCCAATAAGTCATAAAAGGAGAAAAAAAGAAGACTGAAATGAGAAAATAACATGGAAATATTTTGGTGGGAAATTGAAAGTATATCTACTTGGTATAATTCTCTTTTTCATGGCTTCTTTTCTTTACAAAAATTCCCAACAGCCAGCCTAAACTCCAAACTTTGGCAGTCAGAGTTTTCACGCAATACTCCAATATATGCAAAATTTAGCACTGCTGTCTCTGAACAGTGGCTCCATATATTCTAAAACAGTAAAATCACCACAGTACGGTATGGAAATATTGTAACTTCAGCTTGCAAATTCAGAATTCTTTTCTAAGCAGTGATTCTACATGTCAGTGTCTTCTAGTAAAGAGTCAGTATCTGGCACTAATGAGTACACTAGTTAATGCTTCCATAAAGCTCTGCTTTTTGCATACACTTGTTACCAAGTCTCAACACACAGGAAGTAGGAAAAAGTAGAAGAAATACATGTAATATTTGCTCTGCCCGAAATTCACCTTTAAAACTGCACTTGCAGTTTGTTTATAGCACATTTGGAGCTTATTTGGTTTATCTAATATTTATTTTGAAATCTACTCCTGTAAACATAACTTTGTTGTACTGCTACCACTTAAAGCAGAAGTAAATCTATTTTATGATGACATTGGGATGAACTTTGCAAGATTATCCAAAACATATAAATTAAAAATGAGAATGATTTCTGAAATAAGTATATATTTTACTGTTTCCACAAACAACAGGAGTCAGTGTCCCAGCCTTCTATATAAAACAACAAAAAACGGCACATCAATTTACACTTGTAATTGCTAAAGTTTGAAATACAGGAATGACGCCATTTTTTTTTTTCTTGGCATACCAATTCATATCTCTTAAGTTTGCTCACTTAAACATAAATTTAATAAGTCTCCATAAGAAAATGAAAAACCACAGTTTTACTGCCATTTCTGGACTCCTTCCTGCTGCTGTGGAGTCCTTTTCCAGATGATTTCCATGACCTCAGTTCTCCATGAGACACACTAGTTGGCATCATGAACAACAAAACTTCATTCACACTGGAGAAACAGTCTACATAAAATAGAAATAAACCAAAACACTAATATTTTTCCTCCTTGCGGCATGGGAGGGATGCTCTGATAGAACTCGTCAAAATCTATAGAACTCAGACTGGGTACACGCCGCTAACTGAAGCCTTCCCACGACACTGCAAGGATGCTATCAAACAAAGGTCAGAAAATCTGCTTGAAGAACAAACTGTCCACCTATCCATATGTAGATACTGTTCATCAGTAGCTATCATCAAATTTAAATGATTTGGTGATCTGCTCCTCTCCCTTCTCATGCTTTTCTATTCACCCATCCACTACAACTCTCCACAGTCTCAGGTGGCACTAAATCTCCTACAAGTCTCCCAAGGATGAGAACAAAATTATAAACTGCCACTCATTTCCATAAATGTTCAAAACAAAACCAAAAGCTTTCTACTTCTATATCTAACCAAAATAAATTGAGTCTTTACAGTAGAAACACTACATATTGTGAAAAAAATTTTCTCCAAATACCAAGTATAAAGCTATCAGAGAACATAAAATAATTCCTCATGTTTCCTGCCAACAGTTTGTGCTCAAAATTATCTGTTGGATATACTTCACTATGGCTTTATGAAAGCTTCAGCTTCATGTAACCCAGCTACAAATCTGCAGCTCCCCTATAAGAACAGAAACACTGGAGCCAAGCATAAAGTTGTGACAGATGAGCAAGGCTCTGAAAATATCTATGAATCTGGTCTTTCCAGCATCTTGCACCCAGTAATTTCTGGACTGCTGTAACCGCTGCATGCAAACTTGTTAATACAGCTGTACAACTCAGTTCTGTATTCTTAAACTACTGGCTGGTAAGTAACAGATTTTCACTTTTATCTATAAGCATCCATGGGTTCTCTTCTTTCAATTGAAAAATGTAATAAAATAAGGATTAATATAGATAGAGCTTATTTTTGGCAATTTGGGCATTTTACTTTGAAACAAACATAAGACACACCCTAGAATTCCCTTTGAGGACGTATGGGAATGTCCCCACCTATTCCCTTCAGTCCAGTCTCAGTCCAGCCACAAGAACAAAACAATTTCGAAGCAAAGTAATGCAGACAGCTAAAGACAACTTTGGAACACTTTCTCAGGAAGTTGAGATTGATTCATTTGTAAAAAAGAAACTGTTGATAAAAACAGATGAACCACTTTTCGTAGTGTAAATATTTTGAGACATCTTGTGTTGAAAATTAGATGTGCTAAAGAAACACAGGGCAAAACAAGTAAAACAATCAAATAACAGGAGTGGATGTCCTAAGAGTTTTATGAAATACAAAGTAGAACCTGATGAAGATGAGCTAAACAGAAGTTCTCTGAAGACGAACTGATGTTCCCAGTAGCTTTGTAGATTTGACTTTCATTTTAGAGTTTGAAATCCCTGCAAAAGGGTAGAAAGCAAGAAGGATGCAAAGAGGGTATGTCCTCCTGAATAGATTAAGTGGAAACAACACAAGAGATGAGAGATCCACTGACCTTTGGAAGAACCTTGCATGACTAATGTAAATACCAGATTACTCCTGGTATGTGAAGAGGCATTCAAAACCAAAACCCTTCTGCAGCTGACAGAGAACACCAAGCATCCACAACTGAAACACCCCCCTCAGCATTTTAGTTCTCCCCATGCTGAATCTCTGGGCACAACACTCACAACTGCTCACCAATGTCAGAACAACTCTCATGCAGTGCAGAGGCACGGTTCTAACAAACATGAGGGCAAAAAGTCTGAAAGACCTAAACTTGTTTCAACAGTGAGCTGTTGGGAGTTTTTAAAGGTTAACACCTGGCCTTTGTTCCTCAAAATAACATGTGGCTTGGCCATTGGATTAAAACTGGGCGAATTCTATCAAGTTTAGCAGGCTTAAGGGGAACCTGGTAGCAGCCTTCCAGTTCCTCCTAGGAGGTCACCAAGAAGACAAGAGCCGGGCTCTTTACAGGGATGCATGGTGGGGGGATGAGGGACAATGGGCATAAGCTAAAACACAAGAGTTTCAGAGTAAATCATAGGAAAACCTTTTTGACCCTGAGGTGAAAATCTTTGAGGTTTTTCAAGACCAGATTAGCTAAAGCTCTGAGTAACCTGAGGTGATCCTCCTTTGAGGAGGAGGCTGGACTACGGACCTTCTGGGTTGCCTTCCAAACTGAATTTTCCTATATTCCTAACACCCTAAGTTATTAACTATCTAAACAGAGAAGTGGCTAAATAATTAAATATTAATTACAGGAGAATTAATGCACAAAGAAGAACTTGTATAACAGCTGTAGTATATCGCTTAGCATTAGCCAAGACACGCTAGTCTTTCAGATATCCTACATCAATTATTATAGAACAAATGCCTTGATAGACCCTCACACAGCATATATTAAAATCTCAGAAGAAAATGGTGACAAATTTTAGTCAATAAGCCATAAATTAAATTGCCTCCAAACAGATCTTGGCATTACACTTCCATTCAGTAGGCCTTAGATGTGGCTGATTGTAATGATTCATGCTACATCAATAATTAGTGAAATAATACAATATACATAATCCTAAAACTACGTTCAGACATAGGGGAGAGGGATAGCTACAAGAAGCTGGCTATTCCTCCCCATTCCTCACCTCCAGCTCAAACAATCAGCAGCCCACCTATACTTCTACTAACACAGTCCAACAAGTGATGAAGCACAGAGAAGTTAGCTCCATCATGACCTGTCTCTGTCTCCAGTTGCACTTCTCCTAATGGGAAAGGGGGCAGATGGTACATTAAAATTGTCTGTATCCTTTTTGGGGCTGAGCCAGGATTCTCACTACCTACCACAGATTCAGCTGGCAGGACAACCTGATAACCTGGAGAAATTAGTGCTAAACCTATAAAATATTATAGGTTTCCAGAATTAGTTCTGAGCTTCTCTTATTAAACACTTTCCTTAAAGTCTGAAGAGACAACTTAGCATTGTTTTGCTCCAGCAGTGTTCATGAAGTAATACTTGCAGTAGGACTACAGGTCTACTGGGATAACTGGAGCACCTAATACCTGACTTAGCTGCTGTAGGTGTTCTACAGCCAAGATGTGTTTAAGGTCTAGAGTTTATATACAATGCTATACACCTCTGAATGTCTAGCTGTGTAGTGATATAGATACATATATGTGCATAAAAACTGCAAATAATTCTCCTAGGAATTTTTAGTTTCCTGTCGGTGGTTGATTTGCCAGACCTAAGAAGTCCCACTAGAACATGGAGAATGGATAGCTAAAAAATGGTATTTACGATCTATTAAATCAAAACTATGCTGAAAATCAAACTCTATTTACAGTATCACTTTATTTACAATATTCCTCCTGGTGCAGTGAAATGGTAAGGAAATAGTTTGCAGTTTTTCAGTAGTTATTTTGCAGAAATATTTTCCATTTGCTAAGCAAATTGTGTTACAGAGCTTTCCTAAATAAAGAACCTTATTGTTCAAATAATAAAATTATGGCGCCATGGGTTATTTAGATCAGTGATGTTAAATATGCCATAAAGGTTCAGAAAGGTATAGAAACATACCTCGGCAGTATTATCTCTTAAATACATTAAAAATACGTGTTGTTAGAAAGAGCTTTCCTTGTTCTCTGTGCTTGATGAAGGTACAGTTTCCTCCATCCGAACAGAAGGCTTACTGCTGAAGTTAACAAAGAACATCTGGTTTTCATTTGAGGTGCATTCAAGTGTTCATTAAAGTGTCCTTGCTGGTCATTTTCAGCCTTTTTTTTTTTCTGCTTCACAATGGTTTGTGTCCTAACACTGTGGCAATTACAGCTTGTTACTAAAAACGGTCATTGTCATTGTAACATTTCCTTTGAAAAATCGCAAGAGAAACATGAAAGAGAACCAAATGTGGATCTCATCTGATTTCAGTGTAAGAGCAGCTTCTGTGGCTCACCTTGTTCATACTTCCTAGGGGTGTTTATTTTCTGCAATTTTTCATCTAGGCTTCACTGAACTTGAATACTAATAAATTTTAAGAAGTGAAACAAGAAGCCTTCGTACTGTCTGTAGGGAGGCCTCAGAAAACTCTATTAGGTTGTGAGTTATTATTAGCGCCTCTGGTGCTAATACTTTGTTACTTGCCATAGAAAGCCAGATCAGGTAAAAAATATCTTTAAAATAAAAGAAAACCTTTGTACAGTTTCTCTGAATACAGGATCATCCTTACACGACCAATTTAAAGTGTGGGGGGTTCATTATAGTCTGTAAAAATTTTACTTGGATTTGTGTTGTGGTAATCTATAAGGTTATTAGATGTATTTTATAGAAATATGAACTTAAATAACTTCAGTAGTTTATAACTACATTTGGGGGAAATTATTTCATCACACAAAAGTGTGTTTATTGTTTATAGCCACAGTTTAAATTTAAGGAAACTACTTCTGTTCTTTAAGTTACATTTCTGTTTCAGTGCTTGAAGTCATGAAAATTCAGAAGTGTGCTGTAACTGCATGCTAGGTAAGTTAATATTGGTACAGATAACAAAACTTTAAGCATTCATGACACTTAACAGGCAAGTATAGAGACAAGACTGCCTTTAAGCACTCATACATCTGGAGTTAGACTGAAATCTCTCTGAAATGTACAGCAAACATTCAGAGGATGTAAATGTGGGCTTCAAACATGCACAGGAGGCACATTCTTACTGCTTTCTCTGAAACTAAATTTCAATAGTTGCATGGGTTATGCGGAGCTGGCTCTGATAATCCGTAGATAGTCGATAGTCGACTTAAGGGTAGCAATGCAGTTGCAGAGGAAATGGCTTTTCAACTTACTTTCCAGCTTGGCTGACAGTGGCCTAGAAAACTTACATATGCTTTAACTAGTTGGGGAATAAGTTCCACAAGAAGTTTACAGCTTCCTCAATATCAAGCTGATTGATATGAAATGTTGATAAAAATTGTTAGCCATTTCTGAGAATGATAAAAACCAACCAACCAATTCTGCCCACACTCAAAACAGTGATTTTAAAATTTATTTTTAAGATGGACTATGCATCAGGAAGATGCAATTCATTTTAGGGCAGCAATGATTAAGTTCCTTATGAATCTGATAAAAATAATTAATCTTAGAAAACTGCAGCTCATGGTAGAGACTTGACAACATATTATGTTTTAGCAGGTCAATCCTATGGACCAATCTATGCACACTTGGCATGTTTTGGGGAATTGAGTGGGCTGCCTCATAAAATTAGGAGAGAAATGGGTTTTTACCCTTTCCTTAGTGATCTTTTCTACCCCCTCATTCTCTACATTGTGCCCAGGAAGGACAGAGAAAGAAGTTGGTTCAAATGCAGGAAAAGATGAGCAGATGAGAGATAAAATGAGCTCTGGGACTGAGAAAAGCATGAAGAATAGGCAGAGAGGTGAGGAGAGGGAGGAAGAAGAAAGCTAGGACTGGTGAAACAGGAGCTGGGGATGCAGAGATGCCAGGGGCAGTGCAGGACAGGACATGAGGTTGGAGGATGGAAGGAACAAGGCATAGGAACACCACAGGAATGGATGCTAGAACTGACCATGAGAAACAAAAAAGACCAGGAGGATTCACCAAGGAAGAAACGTCAGTATTGGTGGAAGGACAGTGCTGAGACTGCTTGGTGGAGAACAAAACACAGGGGATACCCAAAGGAACAGCCTGGGGGTCAATCACAGCCTTCCCAAACAGAAGAAGCCAGCAGATGGCCTACATGCAGTCAGGTTCAAGTGCTTCCCTGGCCAGCCCAATGATACAGTTATATTAAGGACATGCAGGGAGCAACTCTTTGACAAGCTTTTACTAAAGCAGATTAACATAGCCTAACAGTCAAGGGAGACAAATAAACAAAAAAAAAAGCATATGGAAGGGATAGGAAATTAGATGGGCATGTTTCTAAAGGAAGAGAAAACAAAGAGTGGGAGCTCTATTTACAGATTCTGCATATGATCACCAAAGTCAGGATAACAAGTATTTATTTAAGGTGGAACCACTTCCTAGGAAAAAAAAAAAAAAAAAAGAAAAGCTTCTGCATGAGCACAAGCAATTTTATAAATAATTTTGCCAAGTGCAGAAAGTGCTTCATTCTGAGCAATTTTTTCCCTAATAGTTCACATTCATTCCACCTCCAGTCTTCTTTCTGTGTTCTTACTGTTTACTTGAATTAATATCACCCTTACTATAAAAAAAATATTACCCAACAGGGATCATCCAGAAATCTCCATTCTTCTCCAGTCCTCACCTACAACAATATCTCTACATTTGTTGAATGTAGCACTTACTTAGGGTCTCTTTATGTAGCAAAGATTAGTATATAATAATTTAGTATATTTCACTGTGGTTACTTCAACTAAGTCAAGTATCCAAGAAAACGTTATTATTAAAGGAGACCCCAAACAATCTGAGTTTTCTATTTCCCTCATAACAAAAGCCACAGTATCTGTGGACACTTAGCACATCACAGGACCAAGCTTCTGATTAAACCAACATTTCTAAATACCATCATTCACATCTACATGTGATTTCTTAAAAATAAACTAAACTTAAATATACTTTTAAATCAGCTTTTAGTTCTTACAAATTCTACATAATTCAAATATTTAATTCCTATCTTATCTGTGGTCCATATAACATGCCACAGTACTGTCTGCCTAAACACTCCCATTTACTACAAACGGAAGAATAATTTGTTTAGCTATATAATCAGCAGAGAGGCAGCACACAATAAAAGAAAGCATTCTAGCTTTAAAATGAATAAAAATTGATTGTGTCCCTATAAAAACTAAATTGGCAGAGTGTTAATTGCATTTCACATAAACATCTGTAGCAGTCGGTGACTCGTTACTGTGCTGTAATGCAATACAGGACACTTAGGAATAAATGCATCCTCTAGATGAGTTCATAGAGATTTTCTGAAAGCGCCTGATGAGATTGTAAAAATCTGATTAGTCAGAACTGCTAATGACACTTAAAACAAAGGGAAATCTTTAAATAAAATTATTTTGCTTTTCTTTTCTCTTGATAAATTATATGCAAATTACTGTTGATTGAAAAATGCCTGCCTTGAAGGGAAATTCATACTAATGAGGGAAAGGTCATCAGGCAACAAAAGCGTTTGCTAAAGAAATCTGCAGGCACTTGAAAATTCAGAATAACCTAGTTTTCTTTGTGTATATTAGTATGCTGGAATAAGAAAATATACCCATTCTTCATATTATTTGTTGTTATTATAATGCATGAGATACTTCCCTGGCAGGAAAGCAGAGTTGCTTCCCAGAAGACCTCGAAGTAAAGACTCAGTACTCAAATGATGTAAACACATGTCCAAATATATGCCCTGCAAGCAGGTCCCTAAACTTCAACCATACTAGCTACATGCAAATGCATATCTGCAAGAAAATGGTCTAGGAAAGCAGGGCTATGGGGCATAATCACTACCAACAGCTTATGTCTGAGCATTTGACCAAAATAAACCAAATCCCTCTCCCCCCCAACAAAACAAAACAAAAACGAACAAACAAATGAACAAAAAACACCCGCCCAGAACTTACCAATAAAAATAAATGTCCTTCAAAGACTTCCACCAAAATAAGAGTGAGGATAAAATATAAATGTCAGTGAAATAAAAGGAAGAGTTGGAGCACCTCTAGTGCTCACTGCAAGTTTCTATAATTGCCTTCACTGTCAGGTCAGAAAATTGAGTTTGCATTTTTAGTTTCTTTTAGTTATTACAAACAGAAATCATACTTAATATTCAAAACAACTGCAACATTTGAACAGGCAGCTGCACAGATATGAGAAAGCAACTATTGGATAGGTAGCAGCTCTGGAGAAATGGCTTTGGAGCAGATCACAAATTGAATCTAAGCAATCTGTGTGAAAAAAAGTGTTCATCCTATTGTGATGCATAAACTGCAATGTCAAATGCAAGACATTCAAAGAATTCCTTCACTCACCTCTACTCCAACACAGCCTCAGCTTCTTTTAGATAACACAGCCCGATAAAAATGTAAACCAGCAGGTGACATTGCAAGGAGCAAGAGACAATTAAATTGAGGAAACATGGGTCACCAGGAATGACTTAACGAACTGAGCTTAGTGGATCTAGAAAGGAGAAAACTGAGAAGAGCTACAATAAAGCACTACCAGTTCCTAGAAGTCTCTCACAAAGAGCACAGTGAATTACCTTCTGTCAACTAGGAAAGCAGTTAAGTCCAGCATCACAGCTTTCAAAGAGCATGTTAGGTCAGCATCGACAGGTACAATGGTATTTTAGGTGTTCGATCCTGTTTCAGAGATGATGATAGGTGAAATGATCTATTGAAGTAAGTTCTCTCTTTTACATTTCTATTAATATTGTTCAATTTACAGTCAGCATATTTAAAATATTATGGTGATATGTAATGTAGTAAAAACATCATTAAAAAAGAAAAAGGCCATTAAAAGTTTTTAAAGGCTGATTTTATTCTTATCTGTAGATCAACGAAAATTAGTCTCAAATAGGTCTCAAATACGCATAAGGAATGTCCTTTGTAGATAAATGGTAAAGCAACTATTGATAACAAGAATAGGAGTTGCCTTCTCATTTCTAGTATTACCGCTTAGACTATTATATCAGCTGAGAATGGATGTTATTGTCCTTGATTTCTACAAAATAGAGTAGTCCCACTCCTGACAAGTGTCTCTGAAAAACACTTTTCTATGGCCCAAAAAACAGTAATTCCCAGGTTCAAGCACTGGTTTTAATAGAATAAATCCCCAAAATTTAGCAAAAGACATAGGCTGAGATCCTTGAACAGAGCATATGGGAGTTTCAAATGAACTAAACATGTTTTCACCTCCTTATAGGGACTGTATCTTTTCAAATGAAGACGACTTGTGTCTAACCTCACTACATACTGTATATTCCTGCCTCCAATAGATTATAATAATATGTTGTAAAGCAGGTTGGTTTGAACTGTGGCTGGTTCATTACCTTTCAATAAATGAAAAATGAGTGGACATATGGAACCACTAGAATCCACTCTATTCATCTATAAATGGAGGGTCCTAAACCATGAACCATAAGTTTAGCCTGTTGGTAGCTGCACTGATTATAATGAGACCATTTACTCCTGAGGTTAATGCTTAGGCTGATTCAGATTCTTACAGCAATCGGATAAGGCTGGCCAAAATGTGGTGCTAAACAGAAGTAGATGTTCAACGGGATTTCCCTACAGTGAAGCTGGCCAGCAGCAAGTTTTAGCCAGTCTGCCAGCTAATCCATATTGCAAGCAAGGTTCAGCTTGCTGAAGATGACAACCCTCAGCTGCTCTGGGACTGAGAAGCAAGACACATCAGCCCTACGGAGCAGAGAGACTCTTCTTTCACTTCTTATTGGGAAAATCGCAATCCTGTTATCCTTGATTCTCCAGTGTACCCCATGCAGTTTTTTATCCACAAGTGTTTTAGGATGGAGCTCCTACAGTGATGAGGTTTGTCCACCTCCGGTTTAAAATTTGCAGCCCTGAAATGAACTTAAGTATTCACAGTTCACTTGCTTTTATCTAAGTCCTAACCAACCTAACCACAAGGGATTCAACACAGGTGCTTCCTCAAAGACATCAAGTACAGGACACATTGAATTTGTGCTGCCTTCCCTCACTGAAATTGCCCCATCTGCTGTGGCATACAGCCCAGAAAAGACAGAGCAACCACTAAAGTATTCTCACACAGTAAAGTTCTTCCCTGAAATCTCGGTACAAATCTCTGACTTTATTTAAATCACTGATAGTAAAGCATGCCAGGAAATACATTGGAGTCCTTCCAATTAATATTACTGTTTTCTGTGCATTTGTCCTAAATAAGTAAATAAAATAATTTTTGCAGCAAAAGTTTTATATATTATACAATTAATGATTGTGTGCATCTTGATGAGGGAATTCACTCTCCTTCCAGGATGCATGAGCAGACAGTCCCCTGAACTGGTAAGTAGTAATGCTTTTGGGCTATGAATATAGGGTATCGGCTATGTGTTTATATTTCTTTCTCTGTCAAAGTAAAAGCTAATATTTTCATAGCAGTTGCAAAAGGAAGATCACTGTAAGGCAGCTCTGGCAAGTAGCCTTTTTGAAAGAGGAACGGAAGAAAGGAAAAGAGCTGGTTCTCCAAGCACTAACTGCAGTATTTTTGTCTTATATATGGCAAAGTATTTTTCAATTTCAGTTCTTTAAACACTAATAAAGGCACCCTTCTGACAGATCAGAAATGTTTCCATATTTACTGATAACAGATAATTCCAGTTCTTTAAAATCTATTATACAGACAAGCTGCAAAATACCTTGCTGAAATGGTGTGTTGTGGCAATCTGGATGACTACTTACTGAAATACTTTCAGTGCATCATAAAATTAAATTATGTGTTCCAGATCATTGGCTCCTAATTAAGATAAAACAGTAAGATTGGAATTCAAAAGGCTGGTTGGTCTGTAAGGGGCCTCTTGTAAGGGACTATATTAGGCTATTAGGACTTTAATTTTAGCCAGGCTGTAGTTATGTCATGCACTTGAAGTGAAAACATGATTGAACATTTTGAGAAAAAAATGGTGAATGGAGTGCTTAAATGAGCATTTATGGGGACGCATTTAGACCTGGTGTTCACACAGACTGCAAACAATTTCTAATTACACCCACAATGTCTTCTCTATGAATAGATCATGTTTTCTTCCTTTCATAGATAAGCATTTAGATAAGAGGGACAGAATTGGTTTGGGGTTAAACATTATTTCAAATAAGCATCAGATTTAAACTGAAAGATACAGTTAATTGCTTCTCCCTTGTATGTAACTGAATCATCATCTTTTCTGCAAGGAATAAATCTGAACATATCTCTTCCATGACAGTAATTTTCCATATTGTACAACCATTCACTCCTCTCTGTTACATTTTAAATAAATTCAGTGAGTGAAGAGTCTACCACAGAGAGTTCATTTTTACAGTGTTGGTTCAGCTGCAACTTCTCCTGAATGATTTAATACATATAGCTATTATGTAACTCAGATTGTCTTCCCGTGTTTTAATTTATTCAGTCATTTCCTTTTTAAAACATGTGCTACAGCATATAGCATACGTCCTGGTTGTGATTTTGAAAGCTTCCAATTTATTAGTTACATTTCTGACACTAAAATATTTAGTTATAAAAATGTAAAGATTTAGAACAGTTGGAAACCATTGTTTTCATATTTGACCCCTGTCTTGCATTAAGGGCTTTTGTCCCAAGGTGAATGTGGTAACCAAGTAGATGTGATTTGAGGAACTCCTAGATAAGGTATTTTTTTCCAGAAACATACAGTGAGACGTTTGTCAGGAGAAAAAGTTATGAGAATACAAGAGACCCACCAAGGATTAAAGGAAGGAAACTTGGAGCTACCTCTCTTTTGGTGCTCAAGTATGAAGCCGTCCAACTCATTAGTTATCTTATTCAACCTTGACATCCATTTATATGGAGGACAAGGCTACAAATGACTTTAGCAGGCATGCACAGTCTCTTCCTGAAAGGAATATAGTTAGGAAGAAAACACAGTAGTCATTTCACAGTAACTTGCAAGAGGAATGTGGTCTATGTTAGGAGCTTATCTCAAGACATGAGTTATTTGTTTCCCCTAATAAACATCCTATTACACTGGCTACTATGTTTAGGCTCAAGATTGACAGGGAGGTCTTGCATAGCAAAGATTTAGCTACTGTCTCATGGTGCTGCAGACCAGATGCTGAAAAAACTTGTCTCACACAGAGTTGTTTTAATATTTGTGTAGCAGCCAGGCAGGCGAGTTTCCTGTATAAAAAGAACATTTGAACTTAGGCGTCAACACTAGAAGAATTCATGTTCTTTAATTAGGTCACTGATCCCTCCCTCTAAATTTCTATGTCTTGGCTAGACATAGAAACATTTTCTGGTCCTCAAGACCGTCAGTCTGTCCGCTCTTGTTCATTTGAAACAGGATAGTTAAAACTATCTTCCAGGAACATTTATCTAAGTTTCCTGTACTTTGCATTGTCATTTACATACATAGAGGGTGTTTATAAAGGAATATCAAATCCTATCAAATAAAATCAAACATGTCATATACTCCTTTTCAGGGCTGTAATGCAATGAAACTTCGCACCTGGCAAGTGAGAATATGGCCCACAAATATCTGGATAAGGTGTTATCAGTTTTAATTACCTGAGAGCTATAGATGGTTGTAGATAACTTTAAAAAGTCTGTTGGTCTATTAGCACTATTTAGTATTTTAAAAATTGAAATCGATATTAATGGATATATCAAAAGTTATACAGTTCTGTATCATTTTTATGTTGGTCAGGAACTGGTTTTTGGGGTTTGTTTTTGGGGGTTTGTTTAGTTGGTTTCGTTTTGATTTTTAATCATGAATAATCCTGCTCTTACTCACTTTTCAGTCAGTAAATATCAAGAAATTGCATCTACTATTAAAGCTTACAGATTAATCCTGCACAGTGACATACTTGTTACTTATATTTAGTATTGAGAGGAAAGAAAGGTGAAGATATGTTAAAACTCACTTAAAAAAAAAATTTGCCTTTTTTTTCACACAGTAATGAAAAATTCAATTTCACATCAAAAGAAAAAAAAAAACACCAAGTATTTTACTGTCACATAGGCCAAGCGTCTCTCACTCTTTGCTTGGTAACATCTGAACCTGGCACTAAAGGACAGAGAAACCTAACTAGAAGAGAGATCCTGATTAGCTCTTCCCCATAAAGGGAAAGGCTGCCTCATAACCTCAGTCAGATTTTAGATAGCAGAAAATCCACACAGGAGACAGCTACTGAAAACTGAGCTTCATAAATTTCACCAAAGGTCTACTTTTAATCTGAGATAATTCAAGATAATAGTCTTTCACATGCACGATAGACTAATAGACTAATCCACTATAGACTAATTATCAACCGGTAGTAACTGGAATACTCTACAGTGGGACTCCGGCAATTATAAAAAGAGACAAATTTGGGACATGGAATTATCTCAAGTATGAAAAAATGACAGTTGCGAAAAAATTGGGAGGGTAGTCCCTCTGAAATCACTGGTAATCCTCTTGCTGACTCCAACATTGTCACAGTTTCTCTCATGATCTTTGTGTTACGTCCAATCATTAAAAATAATTACGTATTTTATCATTCACCTAGAAACATACAGTCTGTGATTAGGCCCCTAGACACGACAATGAATTATATATGTATTTTTTATATTATGACAAACTAACAATAGTTCACAAACATAGAAACACAAGGTCTGCAAAAGCACTGTTTGTTGGTAGGACTAAATATAGTAACACTGAAACGTTCAGCTTACACTTGGTTCATACTCAAGATCTTTCCTGTAAACCTGGAAGCTCACAATCGAAAATCAACCACCAATGGAAAATCAAACAGCATGATAAATGACCAGCACAATCATCACCTTGGCTGGTGTTCAGAAATGTCAGTCACCTTAAAAATGAGTCTTGGCACTAGCAGAGTTTTCTCAATAAGTTTCTTTCAACCAAATACCTAGAAAAGTTGGAGTATAAAATTCCCTCTTAAAAATCCCCTTATGGGAGATGTGATCTACTAAATCAAGACTTAGAGATTTTTAGTGATTGTAATACTTTGCTTCTGCAAAGATTAAAACATAAATACAGAAGGAATGAAAGCAAGGGATTCAGTATAAATGACTTGAAAATTCAATTAGTATTTAGAACAAAATGTAGTTTAATAGATCATTTTTCATGTATGTAAACTTGAGATCCATTCACAACAGTTATAGTTGCAGTACTACTGAGAAGCTTTCTACACATCTCAGTTCACTTAACCCATATATAGATATGATATACTTATTTATGTATTTATATAACATAAATATGAATATAAATATATGTATTTACATGATATGTATGTTTTACTTAGGTGTGTTTTACGGAAAAAGACATGTTACTGGCATGAAAAGTTCAAAATTAAACATATCATCACAGATACTACTGAACTACCATGTTCATCACAGCTGAAAACAACTGCACTAATATTCAACTATGTGGCTCATTCCCCCCTTTATACATACTTGTATAAATCTCATTAATATGAAACTCACAGCTGCAAAGGATGCAAAAATATTTTTGACATTAATATATTTAATTAAAATAAACCTCAGTAACACCCTTTTGTATCTTAAGTAATCTTTTAAGACCTGTCCATTTATTAAGGTCTTTGAGTTGTGTGGTGGAGTTTCAACTATCGTGACTACACTAAGGAAGTCTAACTCCTACCACTAGAGGAACAAGAAAAGATTAAAGTTCAGGCCCTTTTTAATTATTATCTTGTGCATATTTTAGAAAATAAGAAAGTTATTTTGATACTTAACATCTAGGTTCAACAAATATGGGACCTTAAGGACAAGAGGCCCAGTTTAGTCCCGAGATAATCAAGCTACATTATAGAACTAAGATTTCACCACTTAGTATAAATAGTATTTCATGTTAAGGATATCCCCAGGCTTAAGGTCAGCAGGGCAGCAGTTTAGTTGCCAGAAACCTAACTGCAAGTCGAAAGGAACTACAGAATTTAAACTAGTTTTTGGTAATTGTTCTTGAAGTCTCCCTAGCAATTTCAAAATTAACTGTGTTGCCTTTAGCATTCAGTGACGTAAACTGGCTAAGGTGGAAAAGGAAGAGGAACTGCTAACATTTTAACATCTATATCTGTGTAACTCAGTCTCTTCAACATTCAGCCCCTTCTTGTTTCAGTGATGAACTCAACACTGTATTGCTCATCATACCTTATCTCACAATGTGTGCATACGTCAAGTCCACTGACAGTGACTGAAGAGTTACTGCTTTTTGTCTAATTATGACTAAATTTATTCATTTAGTGATTACTGCCCTCCTCTGCAGACAGGGCCAACAAATAGAGTACTTAAAAAAAATCTTCAAACTAAAAGGCAGAGAATTGCAGGCATCCCAGGTAGGAGGGAAAAGCATTGTCTTCATGTTGTGGGTAGTGAGTTTGTCTTGTATATTACATAATGGGGAAATATTTGGGCCCTGGAGTTTAGCTGCATTAAACAATTTTTGTGGTTATCAAATTTTTTAGCCTAGCTTCAGCTTTTAAAACTTGCCACAGAAGTGGTTTTCTGTTTTGTACACTGCACGGATATAAACATTATCAATTAGATAAACTGACATAAAATTGCTAGTAATTCAAAAGCAAGAACTTCCCCTAGGAATTTATAACATTCTATCAGGCTCTGAGAAGTCAAGGATCTGTTTATGCCATAAGCATTACACAGAAAAAAAATATTCATTCAAAATAGAATAATTACTTTGCATTCTTCTGTAAGAAAAATAAGAAAGGCACACTTAAATCAATTTCCTCTTTCAACCTAACCAGCCATGGTTTACATCCACAATCTCTGTTTGTGTTTTATTATTTGATTTATTTTTTATTCAAATGGGCATTCAGCCAGATTTAAATATTGCCAATTTCTAGGCAAATGCCCACTTATTTAAAGCTATTTTCTTTGAAGTTTATGGATAAAAGTGGCCTTGAATAATCTTAAGAGAAAAGAGAATGTCTCAAATCCATTAGCAGGGAAAGGATAAGGCTGCCGTAGGGAGCATCCTTCTGGTTCGAATGCAGTGCAGCCTTGGAATAGTTAGCAATGGGTACCACACAGTTACGGACAAGATAAAAAATACAGCAAAGTCACATTGCTGCTACTACGACTGTTCAGATGACCTATGTCTCACTGCTCTGATTCCAGCTTCTGATGGATCCCTGACCATACTCTAGTGCCACCCACCCACTCACTTCCAGTCGCACCTCTCTGGTCAATCAGTACAGGCTGCTTACTGGAGTGGCTCCCATTTGCTTTGTCACCTCAAACAGCATTCCAACTACTTTATTTTCTAATAACCACTTTCATATTCTGATAAATCAACACTTGCCCTAACACTGAGAAGGTCTGATTGCTTATTACAAATATTACTTGCCTTTTTCTTCCTCAGCTAGCGATGCAAGGGCTTCAGGCTGCTAAGAGTTGCGCATTCAGAACTGTTGCTAGAATAAAGCCTTATGCATGTGGTAAACCAGCAAATTAGGGAGTGTGTAAAAACTGAGCATGGACATTTTTCATAATGCAAAATACTATAGTCAAAACATAAATAGTGCTTGTAAATATTTTTTTCTTTTTCCTTCTGATTTAATAATTCAACAGTAGTAACTAAAACACGAACTCCATTGTTTCTTCTTTTCTTGTTATCAAGCCTCTTGTGTGATGTTTTCCTTACCAGTTTGCATTCAAATCAACAAACTGATTTTCATGAAAAACTGAGAGAAACAAATCAATTACTTTCTAAGGCTTAGAATGTCTCCTGACGCAAGCATTAAACTAAAACTAATGCGAAGTCTTGTTTCTTTGGAAGACCCAGAGCTTTCCATCCTTCCTGGGCTCTTTGGAAAACAGGCACATGCACTTGGATTCAGCATCACATTTAAAGTGAGGAAAAATCATATACATATTATTCAAGAAACACAGATAGAACAAGCATAGTAGTATCCACACACTCTTCATTGGTTTGGGTATTTTTTAAGGGGCTTTGAAATGTAACTGAGGAATTCATACATCAGAAATATTAATTGATGTTGGGGTCTAGTATGCCATCAGTGTGTAAGGAAATCAGCAGTGATAACTCAGGCTACTGTTATATAATAGGCAATTACCTCTTAGTTATATGGAGCTTAACAACAACCCTATACATTCATGTATTTGCAGCGTATTACAAAATCAATTATTCTCAAGAAAAAAGACATTATTACCTTTTTTAGATTTGATCTATGAGCCTGTGGATTCCAGTGCTAAAGGACTTTACCAAAACCCTAGAAATTCCATGTATTCCTTGTAGCAACCATTTTCTCCATGTTCTGGTTGTCTAAATCACAGCTCTAAAATTTATCTTGCTAACATCATTAGCTGGTATCATCAGCAGCTCTGTTATCACCAATAGTAGTCCTCAATGGAAGTTGTGTACCTCCATTTCTCCCTCTCCACATTCCCTCACCATGCTGCCAACTTGGAGACCAGAGCTACATCTTTTCCCTTCTGTTCTGACCTATCCCACAGCGAGAAGCCAACCCCACATCACCATGAACACTCTCATCCTACAGACTGTGACTGAGCCTCAGTTTCTCATCTATCCAAATCTTAACATTCAGAAGAATAGACAGGACCTGCTTGGCAGGATCCTAAAGGGGTAGGAAAGCTGGTTGACCCTTCACAACCTCCCCAAAGCATCGTCCTTTCCAACATCTAGAAATCTGAGCAGGAAAGGAGGAAGGTCAGTGTGGTTGAACAGACGTTACTGGTTGAGCTTAACCACAAAAATGAAGTACGTAAAGGGTGGAGGCAAGGACAGGCTACTCATGAGGAGTATCAAGATGTGACCTGAGTGCGTAAGGATACAAGCAGCATCACTGACCAGTAATAATGATCAGAGGAGATTCCTGAAGATGGGAAAAGGGCAAATGTCACACCATCTTTAAGAAGAACAAGGAGATTATGGGGAAATACATGCCAGTCAGCCAAACCTCAGCCTCCAGGAAGAGTATGGAACAAATTCTCTCAGAAGACACTTCCAGGCATGTGACAGACAAGAAGATAACTGAGAACAGTCAGCATGAATTTAGCAATGGCAACTGATACTTAACTGACCTGGTTGCCTTCATGATGAAATGACTGGCTCTGGGGAGAAGAGTCCACAAGTCTCCCACAGTGTTCTTTCAGACAAATGAGTAGAAGATAAGGTGGGTAGAAAATTGGCTGAGGCTTTGGGCTCAAAGGTTTCTGATCAGCCATGTAATGGCCAGCTGGCAGCTAGTTTCCAGACGTTGATAACAAGGTCAATACTGTTTATCATCTTTACTAACAAGCGAGATCAATGGTGTGTATTACCAACAGGTTTGCAGATTGCAAAGTTTGCAAACTGGCAACTCTGCCCTCCAAAACTGGTAGGGCAGGGCTGCTATTCATCAGAGGGACCTTGATAGGCTTCATATGGGCCTACATGAACCCCGTGGAGTTCAACAAATGGACATGCCAAGTCCCATGCCTGGACAGAATAGCCAAATGCAAAAGTGCAGGCTAGGTGCCAACTAGATAGGAAGCAGATTTGCAGAAAAGCATGGGGGTACCTGGTGAAGCATTTGACCATGAGCTAGCAGAGTGAAGAATTATAAAACCTATGGGGTCGTGTTAGCCAAAGTGCAAAGCAGCAGATCAGAGAATGTTTATTTCCCCTCTATTTGGCACTTGAGAGACTGCCTCTGGAACACTGTGTCTAGTTTTGGACTTCCCAGTATAACAGAGACATTGCTGTACTGCAATGAGACCAATAGAAGTCTATTAAACTAGAGGGCACATGCCATATGAGAAGATAAGGGAACTATGCTTGATCAGCCTGAAGAAGAGAAGGCTAATAGAATCACAGAATGTTAGAGATTGGAAGGGACCTCAAGAGATCATCTAGTCCAATCCACCTGCTGGAGCAGGAACACTTAGATGAGGCTACACAGGAATGTGTCCAGGTGGGTCTTGAATGTCTCCAGAGTAGGAGACTCCACAACCACCCTGGGCAGCCTGTTCCAATGTTCTGTTATCCTTACCGAGCAGGAGTTTCTTCTCAAATTTAAGTGGAACATCTTGCGTTCCAATTTGAACCCATTACCCTTTGTCCTACCATTGGTTGTCATCGAGAAGAGCCTGGTTCCATCCTCGTGACACTCACCCTTTATATATTTGTAAACATGAATAAAGTCACCCCTCAGTCTCCTCTTCTCCAAACTAAAGAGACTCAGCTCCCTCAGCCTTTCCTCATAAGGGAGATGTTCCACTCCCTTAATGATCTTTGTTGCCCTGCGCTGGACTCTCTCCAGCAGTTCCCTGTCTTTCTTGAACTGAGGGACCCAGAACTGGACACAATATTCCAGGTGTGGTCTCACCAGGGCAGAGCAGAGGGGAAGGAAAACCTCTCTCGACCTACTAACCATGCCCCTTCTAATCCAGCCCAGGATGCCATTGGCCTTCCTGGCCACAAGGGCACAGTGCTGGTTCATGGTCATCCTGCTGTCCACCAGGACCCCCAGGTCCCTTTCCCCTACGTTGCACTCTAATGGGTCATTCCCAATTTATAATGGAAGCTGGGGTTGTTCCTGCCCAGATGCAAGACTCTACACTTTCCCTTGTTACATTTCATTAATTTTTTCCCCGCCCAACTCTCCAGCCTGTCCAGGTGTCACTGGATGGCAGCACAGCCTTCTGGTGTGTCAGCCACTCCTCCCAGCTCAGTGTCATCAGCAAACTTGCTGACAGGGCACTCTAGTCCCTCATCCAAATAACTGATGAATATATTGAATAATACCGGCTCCAGTGCTGACCCTTGAGGCACTCCACTAGATACAGGCCTCCAACTAGACTCTGCCCCATTGACCACAACTCTCCGGCTTCTTTCCTTCAGGCACTTCGCAGTCCACCTTGCTACCCAATCGTCCAGACCGCACTCCCTCAGTTTAGCTGTAAGGATGCTGTCAGAGACTGTGTCAAATGTGTTACTGAAGTCAAGGTAGACCACACCTACCGCCCTGCCATCATCTATTCACCTCGTTATGTCCTCATAAAAGTCAATGAGGTTGGTCAAGCACAACTTCCCCTTGGTGAAGCCATACTGACTGCCCCTAATCACCCTCTTATCCTTGATATGCATTGAGATGGCACCAAGGATAAGTTGTTCCATCAGTTTCCTAGGGAAGGCGGTGAGGCTGACCTGGGTCCTCCTTCCTGCCCTTTTTGAAGACTGGAGTGACATTTGCTTTCCTCCAGTCCTCAGGCACCTCTCCTGTTCCCCAAGACTTGGCAAAGATGATGGAGTGGTCCAGCAATGCCCTCAGCCAGCTCCCTCAGCACCCACGAGTGCATCCCATCCAGACTCGTGGATTTATGGATGTCCAGATTGCCTAATTGCTCCCTAACCCAGTCCTCATCAACTGAGGCAAACTCCTCCATTGTCCCAACTTCCTCTGAGGCCTCAGCGGTACGGGGCTCCTCAGGACAGCCTCCGGCAGAGTAGACAAAAACAAAGAAGGCATTCAGTAACTCTGCCTTCTGTGTATCTTCTGTCACCAGGGCACCCACCTCATTCATCAGTGGGCCTACATTGCCTCTGGTGTTAGTTTTATCTGCCATGTATTTGAAAAAGCTCTTTCTGTTGTCCTTGACCCCTCTTGCCAGGTTTAATTCTAAGGAGGCCTTAGCTTTCCTAGTTGCCTCCCTACACCCTCTGACAACAGCCTTATATTCTTCCCAAGTGGCCAGCCCCTCCTTCCATGATCTATAAACTCTCTTCTTCCACTTGAATAGGAAATCTTCTTGCTCTTTACAACTACCTAGTGGATGGATAAGCAGAAAATGAAGCCTGATTTTTCTTGGAGCTGTGCAGTAACAGGATAAAAGACAACATCATAGGTCCAACATTGGAAAATTCACACAGTGGGGGAAAAAATCACCATGAGAGCAGTGCAGCATGAATTTTCAGCATATAATCATAACATAGACTGAAGAAATCCACCCTGTAAAACCTGAGGTTTAAGCTGTTAAGGCAAGTAGTAATCTACAGTTAGATGAAAGCACTGGAAAGCTGGAAAGCCCATTCAGAAATGGTAGAACTTACTGAAACTCAGAGCATCAGTGTCAGATACCTCTGCTGACTATCACTTTGTTCTTTTGATAAAATGAACACAATTTATCAGGGATACAAATGGATTTGTCAATACCAATTGTTTTTCTCCATGGCAAATTTGCTATTCTTTATTTTTTTCACACTGGAATTTGCTGTGGCAACTGCTCTCAGAAGTACCTGACATTATATACAAGACTGGCATAGTAAACATTGGTGTCATCCTATAAATGTTTTTTTTTTATGTGCATGAAGATCACAAAATGTCTCTTTCCTCATAGCTTAATTACTGAATATAACTTATAGAGCATAAGAAAAAACTTTCAATAGGAACATCAAAATATGACAACTGGCTACACAACCAGACATGTTTCTATTTAACACATCTGATGTAAGGAAGCTATTAATTTTCTAAATGCACAGCCAAACTTCTTCATAACACCTGACACAGCATTTTGCTAGGGTAATAAAAGAAAGCCTGACAGCTGCAATTTTCTAGAAATATGGATTAAGCCTTTCACTATGCTCCTGGGAAAGTTTTCAATTCTATAAGCTTCTATAATTTGTTTTAAAATGACTTGCTTCAGATCATCCAGACCAGAGTTCTCCTGCATCTGCTCCAGCTACAAGTTATTTTTTCGGGATGCACATATTAAAGCATTGAAAAACAAACATATATTCTTCTACATATTCTCTGTGACACCGCTTTTAAAATTATTTTGTTTAAAACCTTTCTTTCAGGTACTCATAATGCTAAAGACTACAGCAAAAATTATGCTGATGGACTTGACTAATGCTCCCTCTTAAAAAAACCCGAATTATATTATTAACACCAAAGGGGAACATTGCAGTGAAAGTAGCTGGCTTCCCCCTCTGAGAACGAGACGCACTGGTGCCTTGTGTTGTCTGGTGACAGGAACTAAATATATTATCTGCATTCTCCACGACATTCCACTTTGAACTTAACATGCCAGAAGTCATGGTACAAGTGAATGGACAGCTGCCATGGGGAAGGCATTTAATGTTCGAAACAAAGATTAACAGAGAAACCACAGCTGAATGTAAAATAAATATAAGAAATACATGTGGCAACTACCTTTATATTTTTAAATATTTGTTCTAAAATTTGCATTGTTTAAAAACCCATCAAGTTATGAGTTAACAGATTCTTGCTACTATTGAAATTGCATCAAATAGCCCTCTGTTCGTGTAGTATCATTTGTGCACAGTAGCAACAGCAGAAGTCTAAATGCAAGTCTACTAATTTTGTCCTATTTTAGAAAGAGTTAAAGAACAAGTTTAAAATTTGCTTTATTTGTAGTGATATTTCCTTCATTTGCCTCTCAGTATCACTTCACATTAATTAATCAAACTGCTCAATAGACTAAAAACTACTAAACACATTCTGCAAAGTTGTATTATCACGAAGTATTCCCACACTATATTCTGACCAAATGAGAACAAAGAACTGTGAAAGCATTGAACAGTGTCATTTAAATATGTGCTCAGTATTTTAGAATGTCAAAGTCTGCTATAGAATATAACTGCTCTAGAATTTAAATTGTTCAAAAGCATACAATTTTTGGTACACTGTGGAACAGTCTTATAAAATGTGTGTGCATTCACAAAGAGGAAGAAACTGTACACAAGAATATGCTTTAAGATGAATTACTGCATTTACAGAGTATAGGAGAAAATTCTGGATCAAATTCAGGGCTTTAACCACACACACACAACTCCCACTCCCCCCACAGGGACAGATTATACAGTGCTCAAACCTAGACTTCAGATCTTTGTCACTGCAGAAGCGTAGGAGTCAGTTTCTGTGTGTTTTGGATTTGTCCACTGGAATATAGTTGCTATGAGCATTTGCACAGAGATGTTCAAAGGAATAATATTTTGAGCTTCGTCATTTTCATTATTGAAAGCAAAAGCTTAGAGTAGCTCATCTTTCTCTCTCACTTGGCTTTCAAAAGGAAACACAAGTTCAATACTCAGGACTGCAAGATAAAGTGCCTAGTGCACCTTCTATACGTAATACAAGTTTACTACAACTAGCTCAAATTAGCTAGATTAATCTGATAAGAGGGAAAGACCATCTTGCAGACAAAGAACAGGAAGAGATTACGTGGCATCCCTACAGTCATGCAAGAAGCTTGCAGGATAGCCATGGAGAGGCTTCATGTCAGGTCAGTGTCTTAATGACAAAACCCTCCTTACCACCTAAACATTACATTCAATTAGACAAGGACATCTTAAAGCAGAGAAATGTAATTTCTTCCTCACTTAAGTCTTTGATCTCTACATAAAGTGTGAGCAGAGCAATCACAAAACCTCTAGTGACAGTTTAGGCACACTGGGCTAACACAAAGATTTTTGATTAAACACATCGTATCTTACAGCCAGTTAACCTAGTCCTTTGGTTCTGACAGATCTGGAGCTATTAAAAACAATAAGCCTTTAAAAATCCTTTATGCACATTAAATGGAAAGGCTGTGCTAAATGATAAAGCCCAGTCCAGAAGCCCAGCACCTGCACACTCCGTGGTAAGACTGTCTGTGATCCTAATGGTACTTGTTTAGTGACCCTCCAAGAGCCTCTATAGCTCTGCTAGCGCCACGGTCACACACTTTGTCACATACATGTTTATTTTTGTTGGCAGACCTACACAGTTCCTGTGTAACACTTTTTAGCACTTAATTCACTCAGATGTACAAATGACTCACAGAAAACAACTGTTAAAGTACAAAATACATCAGGTTTGTCAGCACCACTTGTTTCTGACAATTCTCTTGGACTTATACATGTGACTCACAATTTCTCAGCAGGGTGCAAGAATTATAGGCAGAATGAAAACACTCTCTAAACTAGTGTCTCACAAGGATTTAGGGTTAAAGATACTTAAGTGTGAAACATTTGCCAAGTAACCCAGTAAAAAGAAAAATACTAAGAGAACACTGTGACAGTAAATGCCATCTGCAATAAAAAGCATAGCAAAAGTTTATAATCCTCTCTAGGTAACAGCAGTAACAACTACATAGTCTCCACCGAGGAGTCAGTTTGACACGCACTATCTACAACTGCTCAGCAAAACCAAGAAGGACGCGACTTCTAGCAGCTGTCTCTAATGCTGAATGCCCTGTGCAGACTTTTGGGGGAAAAATGTTTTCCTACTTAGCTGTTGACAGTGAGAAATCAGAGTGGCACAAAACATCAGTGGTTGAATAAGATGAGTGCAGAAAAAAATAAATCCCCAAAAGAGCATTGGCCTTCTGACAAAAACAGCTGAGATCCACAGATTATTATTAGCACAAGCTGACAGTGAATGGGAAGAAAGCCAAAGGTGTACCAGAGCTTAAGGAAAGGACTCAGGATAACCTAAAAAGCATAAGTGTAAACCTGGCATGAGTGTGCAGTAAGCAAATAGTCACAGGACTCATCAGCAGAAAATAAGTATATAACTGATACCTCTCAAAGTCATTCTGGGAAAATGTTTAACATGCATTTTTAATTTTATGGCAGGTCATACAAGACTTGAAAGCTCAGATGCACAAATAACTTTTTAGGTATGAGCTGGTAAGATCCTTGGTCATGTGCTAACCTCAATTTGAAAAAACTACTGTTCTGTGCCAAAAAAAAAGTGAAAATAAAGATGAGAAGTCAAAGGGTAGGAAAGGCAAGTGGGTGAAGGAGTGCTTTCACCTGGAGGTAAAAGGAAGGAGCAAACTACTTTCTTCAAAACTTCTTTGCCTCTCATACAGTTCAGAGTCATTGTCCACAGCATTTTACTACCCACTCATGCATTACACCACACAGTGCAGTTCCTACCTTGCTCTTCACTCTCAACTTGCTCACCACAGCCTTGTCCTGCACAACACATTGAATGCCAAGACATGCAGATAACAGCTGTAAAACATAGAAGAATGGACATTCTCTGTATAGGACGCCTCTTAAAATTGTGTTAGATATGATAAATCTGATAGACTAAGAGGTCCAGGATGAGTCAAAGGCGTTAACATGATCCTTCTCACTACATGGTGACAACTAGTCAATACACACCTTGGCATCGCAAGTACAGAGAAACCATTACACCTCTCGCTGACAACAATCCCCATACAGACTGTCTAAACCTTTAATAAAGAGCAGTGAATGCTTTCACAACATTAAAGCATTATATACTGCTTTACTTTTGATAACGCTTCTTACTCTCTTCACACTAATATGCCAAAACATCTCATGGGAGAGGTCAAGAGGGGGATAAAATACTTCTGTGGTGTCATTATAATCCAACTGTAATTGGATTAACTCTTCTCTGGAAGAAAACTAGGAAGAGGCAGAAAAAGGATTTGGAACTGCCATATTGCTGGTGTCTAGTCTTACATTCTTGAAGATAAAAGAAATTACTCACGAAAGGAGAGGGAAGCATAATTAAAATAACACCAGCTTCTGTGTCTCCTACGCACTTTTAGTTGTAATGTGTTGACCAAGTTGAGCTCATGATCTGATCAGCCATTCTCAGATCTACCAAACCATGTTAGCACCAGACAACGTAAGGCTTAGTTTTTGGCAGCTTCACCAGTTGAGGATTCACAACTGACTTGCTAAAGAAATCATATTGGTTACTTAGGAGATGTTTATCTTGAACAGAAGGCAATGAAGATGGGAAAGATGAGGAAAAAAGTGGAGGAAGGAAAGTAGCGCTCAAGTTAAGAGCAGAAGCCCACGTCTTGCACACTAACTGACTTGCTAGGGATTTAGCCACAGTGGTTAGGAGTGGTGATGCAGACTTTTTCTGTCTCAAGCTTTAGGATTTATCCAGCAACAGTGCAGCAGGCATGGGCTTCAAGTGCGCACTGAAGCCAGGATGACTGAACTACCTAAGGCCTGAGGGTCAATAGCTCTCACTGGTTACTGATATTCAACAACAGGAATAAAGCCCTGTATTACAGCCAAACTTCAATTAATGCATCTGTTCAACTAAAATAAAAGAAAAAATAGGCACTGTGTTACTTATTAAGGGTATTGATTATATTTGTTTTTCATAAAAAACATTAATAGTTTTTTTTCCCAAAAATTAAGTAATTCAGGTCTCAGAAACTGCTTTTAGAACAGATGGGCTTACAATATTTACTCTTCCACCATATCTTGCTATAAACTAAACTTGAGAGTTCTTTAAGCAACAGTTTGTTTTTCTCTTTCCTCTCTCTGTGCCACCTACAAGAACTGGTCTTTCATCTTCCTGTAGATACAAAGAATAATAATATATATTTTTTAAAAAATCACAGAGGTACTAATTTACCCTAAAAAATATTACATAAATAATAGAATGTTTCCAACATTGCCTTTTCTTGGTCAGTGAGATGTAAGTTCCAAAAAGAATCTGAAAAGACAGCTGTGAATATGGAGTTTTGCTGGAAGGCTATTTCCCCACTCTCCCAAAACCTGTTTAACCCTTCTGAGTCAGACCAAAAATCAAAACTTGCCAGAGTTTTCACTAGCAAGGGGAGAAAAAAGTTTTGGAGAAAGACCTTTTAATGAAAAGATTAGAAAACGAAGGGGTGGGGCACATGGCTAGAGCAGGAGTTTCTTACCAAACTGACTATCCTACAACACAAAGAATGCAAAATTGAGCCTAAATCCCACTTCTGTCTGCTTAGAGCTGGAATTTAAACTCCATCTGCTCTCTTGTTTATCTGTAACAGATTGCTTTCAGACCTCTCCCTCACAATATCTGCAATCAAGTGGAGAGGACACTTGGTCTCAAGGGCGAGGTGTTCATTTATCTCTCTGGTCCGACACAAACCACCAGTCATGACCATGCATCCCAAAGCACCATCACCAGCAGAAAGAATGAAAAGGGTCTGGAATCGCACCTTCCCAAATTGCAACAGATGCCAGCAGCCCCAGTTTCTGGTTTTTTTTTTTGTCAAAACTCTTAACCCAAATTCAACACAAATTCACCAAGAGTTTCAGTTTCAAAGCTATTCTCTATTTTAGCTTAATACATTCAGTGAGAAAATCTGCGAATGTTTTTGCACCTAAAATTGATTTTTGCAACCTCTTATTCCACCATTTTGATCTTATAAAAAGACACATTTTTTCGTGCAAATCTTACCTCATTAACTTCTTCAGTTCATCACAGCTATATCAACACTTCCGCTACTCAAAGTAATGAGCTTTGCTATTCAGCTCATCCATCAGATGTGTTACAAACCACGTGAAACACAAAATTTTGTCACCTCAGTTCTCAGCTGGAGAAGGGAGCTCTTTTTGGTGATGATCTTTTCAGTTTAAACATTCAAACAACTCTTTCTAACAACAACAAAAGCTTTACTCAGATCTCACCCTAGTGCTGTACTGTCACATTTTCACTGATTATAAAACCTCCCACTGTAAAAGTTACTGCAGGATAGTAAGTTCTGTTCTCAGCCATTGGCACATAATAAAAATGCTTTACACATTGTCATAGGCACTCTTGTCTCACGTGGAACGCTTCTGAGAAACAACAACAACAAAATCTGGAAAATCTCACACAGATAAAGGAGATTCATAAAGAGAATCTGTTCCCTCAAATAATAAAACATATACTTTGCTTGTTCTGCAGTTTTATTTGTGTGGTTACTTATGCTGTAAGGAAATGGTCTCAAAAATGCTGTCTACATACCAGAGTTTTGTGACCTAATTCTCCCTGAGGTAGTTGGGAGACTTGACTTTCAACAAAACAGGTAGGAGGTAAAATTAAAACACTATTCATCCTAGGCCTTTAAAAATGCTTTGGGAATGTTGAAATACCCTGTCGTTGTTTCAGCTTTGACAGAAAGAGAAGTCACATTGTCAGTGTGTCTCAGTTCATCATAAAAGAGTTTGGGTTGGAAGGGGCCTTCAAAGGTCATCTAGTCCATTCCCCCTTCACTGAGCAGGGACATCTTCAACTAGTTCAGATTGTTTAGAGCCCGGTCGAGCCTGGCCTGGAATGTCTCCAGGGATGGGGCATCTACCACCTCTCTGAGCAACTTGTTCCAGTATTTTACCACCCTGATTGTAAAAACTTTATTCCTCATGTCTAACCTGAATCTCCCCTCTTCTAGTTTATAACCATTACCCCTTGTCCTGTCATAACAGGCCCTTCTAAAAAGTCTGTGCTTATCTTTCTCATAGGCCACTTTTAAGTACAGAAAGGCTGCAATAAGGTGTCTCTGGAGCCTTCTCTTCTCCAAGTTGAACAATCCCAACTCTCCCAGCCTGTCCTCACAGGAGAGGTATTCCACGCCTCTGATGATCTTGGTGGCCTCCTCTGGCCCCTCTTCAACAAGTCCATGTCTTTCCTGTGCTGAGGGATCCAAAGCTGGACGGAGAACTCCAGGTGGGGTCTCACCAGAGTGGAGTAGAGGGGCATTTCCCACTTGGGAGAGATGGCTGCACCCAGTCATACTAGTAGGGAGAAGACAGTAGCAGAGTATCTGCCTGAGCAGGAGACACCACCATCCCCTCGGCCTCAGACATGAGCAAGGCTACAACTGACCACCTACAGGCAGCAAATCAGCAAAGTCTTTCAAGAGCATATTTGATAAACTGAAGAGGTTTCTAGGCTTTTATTTAATTTTTTTGTAAGACCATGTGGGAGATGACTTTCTGAAACATACAATTAAACAACAAAAAAGAATTTGACCAATACATTAGGAGGGCTATGGAGACTTCCATAGTATACAAACCAGGAAAAGTCTATAACTAACTACAGGGCATTTCAAAAAGATGGACCCAAATTCAAACCAGTATATTTCATGATGGCAACATGTTACAATTGCACAAAAATTTACAAACAGTTTAATGAGTTATCTGTCAGTAATCATTGGAAACTCTGTGCACCACCCTTTCAAGTGGTAAGAGTTTCATTCATGGGCGGTTCATGATTGCAGAGACATAGTGATTTCAAATTTGTTCCATCTTTTTGAAACACCCTGTATACTGCTTTTAAAATTGGGTCCAGCTTATTGAAACAGCCTGTATTATATTTTTTCATTTCCTAAGAAATAAGAAGAGGTGGCAAATGTGCAAGCATGCATTCAGTCATGCTGGCAGACATACGCTACTGACAATTGGCATGGTAGGTACGCTTAAAATACATAATTTCTTGGAAGTTATGAAGCCTGTGCATTATAACTGTATGACCTGGAAGCCAACATGCAATTAATTCCCCACTTTTTCTGGTTTTGTATTTTTATACACAATATGTGTGATTCATGGATGTCACTAAACTAAGAATTTTTTTATACAAAATAGTGAACATTTGTAGGAGGTGAATGATCTGCAACAGTACATTCAGTCTACACTCTGAAACGATAACGGAAGTAGAATACTAGACAGGTAGATAAAATATGAATAAAATTTAAAAAACACTGGGAGCAATTCTGATGCCCAGACAAGACCTCTGGTGCTATTTTAGATGCCCTGGACACCTGTACAGTACTAGGTGATCTGTGCAGAGACACAGAAGACTCAGGCTTAGCTGGAGCAGACATTGAGGGTCCAGAGACATTACACAGGCAAAGTGCCATACATTACAGCTAAATACTTGAAACTGGAAAAAGGCTTAAGTTCTGTAGATTCAAACATAAACCCAGGGGAACACAGGAAAGAAAAATGCTATTGGCTTAGATCAATGTAAAAAGTTCATGGAAAACATGTGAAAAGCCAACATTTGCCTGTGGTAATACACGAATGCTCAGTCAGGATCAGACTATTGTAGTAAAGATATTAATAAATGAATTATTTGCATGATAGTCACTATGCAAGAAGAAAACACCTTGAAAGCTCTAAACCAAAGTATTAGCAGGGGAAGCATTGGGGCAGATTAACAAAATGAAGAGGCACAAAATACTCAGACCCAAGAGTTCACCCAAGACCTCTAAAACAATGGAAGCATGATCAAATCAGCTGTTATAATAAACAAGAGAATTGGTAGGCACATGGGAATATGATGTAATGGGGAAGAGAAAGCATGATTTTGTAAAGAGAAGTCATAACTTCAAGATCACTAGCTTTTCTGTAAGGAGTTAATGATTATTTGGATAAGGATGATTTGGTTAATGTAGTATATTTAGATTTCTGAAAAGCTCTCACAACTGAAAAGATCTTAAATAATTTATCACAAGGTAAAATAAAAGGTCTGTCATTAATTACTATTTAAAGGATGTAACAGAATAAGTGGACAGTTTTCACAATGTTACTAGTGGAATTCCAAAACAACCTGCTCAATTAAACACAAATGCCCTGGAAAAGATGGCAAACAGCAAGGTTATAAATTTGCTAAACTGTACTGGACAGCTCCAAGCAAAGCTGCCTACAGAGAGGTGCCATCATGGTGACTATATGCTACAAGAGCCAGTGAAATTCTATGTCAACGAATGCAAAGTAAAAGACAAGTCAAACTGAGGATGAGCAAGGATAAGTGCTGAATTAACTACTGTTCCCAGGAAAGAGATCTTGGGTTTGTTGCCAATAATTTTCTGAAAACAACAGCTCGCTGGCCAATGGCAGTCAAAAGGGTGGATATAGTATTAAAAATTATTAGGAAGGAAATACAAAGTAAACCAGAAAACATCATAAAACCAGAGTGCTCACATCTTGAATCTTTCACACAAAGCTTACCAGCCTTAGGAAAAAACAAGGCTCTCCAGCTTGGAAGAGACACCTTTGTGGTGTGAAGCTAAGTTATGCTGTCTAACCCAATGTAACCGCTCTTACATACCTCTTGCTCTTCTCTGCCAGTCGAAATCTGAGTGTTCTTCAAGCTGTAAAACAAGGCTTCTGTTTTACTGTCCAGCCCCAGAAGTGTTTGCTTCTGAGTAGCTATTGTCTTCAACTCTCTTTAGTCAGATCAAAATACTGTCAAATTAATTAGACTCCTCAGAGGCAATTATTTTACTTAAAATTGCAAATGGAGATGAAATTGATACGGAGAGTCCAGCTATCAAGAAGTACAAGACACTCTTTGCTCCCAATGATCAAAAGCGGATGGAATACTGGCAAATAAGACAGTCTTTGAGCAACAATAAACAAGACAAGCTAAGAACAGAAAGAGCTGGTGTGCAGTGCTGCAAGGACTTGGCAGCATGCTTGTCTTCTGTTTATAGAAAGCATAATGGCAGTACACAGCCCTTCCAGGGACTGAGCAGAGGATTTATGCAGTGTCTGCACTATATAAACCTGCTTGATGTACCATTTTGCTTTTACAACGCCTTACTAAAATGAGAGAAAAATATAACATAGACCTTACACCTTCTCCCTTTCCAAAATATTGTTGTAAATGACACAAATCTCATGTATCTATCAGCCTACCACTAAATATACCTTGTTCCCAAAAAGTCTAATGCTTCAACCTAGAGTAGAAAAATAGAAGTGAAATGAGCCATCCCTAAATTTAGATTCTTTTTTTCAAGTACAAATAACTGAAGGTGAAAGCAAGGCATATAAGCATTTAACTAGTTGATTCTGAATACAGAGATACTTTTAGATCTTTTAAATTATTTACAGGCCTAAAAGGATGGTCAAACATGAAAAATACGTCCAATTATTAAGAATAAAAATAAAATAAATAATAGATCATGCTTACTTTCCTAAAAATATCTACAGTACTAAATACACATTCAGCAAGAGCAAATGCCTGAATCTACAAGTACCCAAGTAGTGCTTACTCTAAAAGCTCTCTCTTTCTTTTTTTTAATCCCCATTCATTTTACCCAAATGTAACATTTAATTTATATCTTTAGAATATTCTACTGCATAAGGACAGCATGAAAGTGTGCCTGAAATGTCTTACTCTCCCACTTACTCCTTTTAAAACAGATTGAGAAAAAAATTAGCAAGAAATTCCTATGAAGCCTCCACACTCACTGCCAGGCTCTGCTGTTGTGCTGTGCTCACACTGGGAGACCAGTGAGTCTACAACTTCCAGGACAGTCTAGACAACACAGCTAAAGCAAGGCAGACAGAAATAGAGAAGCATCTCTTTCCTGCAAACTCTGAATTTTAATTTCTCCTGCTGTAAACAGGTCCTTGACTGACTAATCTTACCCCCAGCAAATATAATTTGATTTTACTGTAGCCATATATGTAAACATAATATGAGAAAATCAAGGCATTAACATTATCAACTACTAACAAAATTATATTCCTCAAGTAAAGATGGAACATAACCTAATTTAATCTAAAACATTCCATGCACACAGACACACATATATACACTCATACCAAAATAACATTAATTTAAACATCATGCTTCTGAAATCCACTAATATGAGGTCAGTATACATAAGATTGAAAACTACACTTACAACAGTATTTCTCTGTCATTCTATCATATTTGTCTGTTACTGTGGGGTAATACTAAGAACAAATATTTCTGAGAAATCTGAAATCAGAAGGAACTTTTATGTCAATATCCCGTGTAAAATAACAAACAAAAATGAGGATTTTACTATGTACATAGGAACAATACCAGCAATAGCTACAGCCCAACCAAGTACCCAAGATCTTTAATAGTCAGCTTTAAACTGCCAGCTTAAAATTGCTGTCCATAAAGTTATGAGGACACGCACATGAGACCCGCAGCAATGCTCGGCAGAACCCTAAGCCTGTAATCTCGCTGTGTGTGCGCAGGAGACGACATTTACCCTCACCCTTAACTGGGAGTGTTATACCCATCCAGCTCCCAAGAACCACTAAAGATGTCAGAAGGAAAAGGGCGAAATGGTGACCAATGTCCTTGCAAAAATACTGTTTTAAGGAAACATACTTCAATTAAGCATGGGTAGAGAAGCTTCACTATGGGTTTAGTGATTCCTTCTTACAGACAACACTCTTTCTGCTTGGAATCTCCATCTTACCTGTGAGTCAATGTCATGGGGATGAAGATGAGAGCAGGAGTTGGTCTGTGTCATTAGTGTTGTTAAATACAGGGGTGGGCCTATCACATAAATCTGCTTGGTAAAGTTGAGACAAAAATTGACAAGAGTGTGTCTCTGAAGAAGTTCCTGAAATATGAGAGATTGCTCCACACTGTCTTTAAGATACACATTCAAGCAGCTGAACAGCAAGTACTTGAATTTTGTTCCTAAATATTCACATTCTCTCTCTCTCCTTAGAAGTGCTCATAGAAAATCGTGGTTTTACGTGTGCATCAAAATACTTCCCCTTTGTGTCTGCAAGACTACTTTAGACTAGAAAACTCACTTAAAAATTATATTAATTTCTGCACTTACTCGAATAGCAGCAGAACAGCGGGTGTCAGAAGACAGGTATGGCATGGAAGCCTTTGCATCTGAGTATGTCAGTTTTTGAAGCAGCAACAGGAACACGTCCTCCTAATTAAAAATGACTGTTTCAAGAAAAACAGTATGTACTTAAGAATAGCGTTTCAGGTAGTTCACTTAATATTGCATAGATATACTCTGTACTAAAGCTTCATTATAAAAGTGAAATTCAAAAAACAGTCTTGGTATGTGCATGTATAAGTAAAGCAGTGTGTCTATGTGTGGGTGTGTAAATACTATATACTCAGATACAAACCTGCAATGCATTGAGTAAACTTCAGCTCTATACCTTAGTACTTAATTCTGAGTCTGGTTACCTTCCGGATTGCTAAGTCTTTCTAAATTAGAACAAGCAATTTCTCTTTGTTTTACCTAATATTTGAAAATGGCAAAAAAGTCCCATGGGTCACTGAAAATTATCCCTTCATTCCTGCCGCCTGTTTCAAGTCAGTCAAAACATTCCAGACTTCAAAAGGGGGCTTTGCCTGCTTAGGCCATTTTGGTGTCCTTCTATGGTTGGCCTATGAGGGATTGGTTATTTGGATAAATTAGTTTGTGGAGCCTGCTGGCCTTCTAGAAGACCTCAGTGTCTGACTGCAAATTAGTTCTACCGAACATGTAGAAATCCCTGGGCAGATGAGAAGAAATAAATGGTGATAAAATCTAATACTACAATGTTTGTAATGTGATTTTATTCTGCTCTGTAGCTTGTAAGCAACGCTAATGTTGAATTAAAAATTTTAAAATATAAAAATGTCCATGAAAGCACAAAATCAGATCAGTATCCGAGTCACAGCAGAGAAGGCTGGATGCCAACTTTAAAGTTAAGCGTCCAGCAGGAATCTTTTACAAGAACAAACAAAAAACCTCCTAGTTTTCCACAAAATCAAGTAGGTATTTACATTACGGATGCACCCCCGCTTAAGCCAGGAAGTCACACAGTTGAATTCTGCTGGAGCTTGGGCTGTGAATAAACTGCTATGCAGTATTTTAGTGCATAGTTGTACAACTGCCTAAGGAGAGTTTATCCTTAAGGAAGAAAAGTCAGAGAGCCAAAACTAACAAACATGGCTCCTTGAGCAGAACAATGGTCCAGAAAACCTAGTAAAAAAGAAAATAAACTTCACTGGCAGTTTGCTTTTTGCTGCTAAGGGCTAAGCTACAACTTCATCAAGACTTTCAAGAAGAGACTTCATGCAGAACAGTGTGTATACAGCATGCATATATAGCGGTTGGAAAGAATCAGATGCATTGGTTTTGGTTTTTTTTTTTAATCTACATATATACCCATTTTTATAAGGCTATCTACAAACACCATAATAAAGACAAAGATCGATCTCTCTGAGGAAAAGAGGGTTTGTAGCTAGTATCAGTGGTGGTATCTGTTGACAGAGCCCCACCAAATTCCTGCAAAGTCTCTGTGCTTCTGCTAAGGCTGGGACCATAATGTCGGTGCTGATGTGTGTGCAGAAAACGCACTCAGAGTTACACTGGTGATGGGATTAGTTTCTGGTATCATTGACAGAAAATTACAAACGCTCATTAAAAATACGAGCTACGATGAATGCTGCGTTTAGGCTCTGGTTCTGCAAAGACTTATGAATACACACAACACTCTGAGCTGTGGGTAGAAGTACTTCTGTCAGTGCTACAAGCATTGTTGCCTTGGCACTGCAGGGTTTCTGCCATCAATTAGTACATTGAAAAGTACATTTTAAGTAACAAGAATTCCCCCATGGTGTTATTGCAAATGCAGCCAAATGAATAGTTTGTAGTGTGTTAGGTATGTTCTTCCAACTATCCACAAACAGCTTACAATTTTCAGTAGTATTTTCACTAAGATATTTTTAAAGAAAAAATTCTGCTAATAGTTACTGATTGAGCAGTTACCATACATTGCCTTGCATCAGCTCATTTCAATCTGAGGAATTAAAATACATCAGCTAGTTCCGGATGTTCATTATTTTTGACACTTACCAAGTGTTATAAGTGGGTTTTGTGGCTTATGTTTCCAATATCCTACCAATTGCAAATAGAGAGGGGAAGGGGTGTGGGAAGGGTGTGGGCAATTACATTTTACAGGCTCAGTTACAGATTCCAATTGTGCGGTGCTTGTTGGTTATTGCAAAGCTTTCCAAAAAGGAAGCATGTTACAGATTTCTTCAGAATACCAAGGGAATGCAAAAGAGAGTACAGTGTTGTGCCAGCCTTTGTGACAAAATAAGGTAGCACCAATATATATGATTTTCACAGGTGACGATGCTATGAGTTTTCAACTGAAGGTAAAATATGTGTATTTTCACCTATTTTCCTAGTAGACTTTGTCCCCTCACATGACGGATAATGTGGTGGAACAACACAATGACGTTGTTCAAACGAAGAGTTTGTTAGGCTGTCACCAGCCATGCCCACAGGCACGACCATGCCACCACCACAGCGGTGGCCTCTGAAACTGCTACCTGGCTGGTGAGCCACACTGCCAAATCTTGGCTCACCTCGAAACAAAATGAACTTTCTAGCCCTTCTGGTAGGAAAGATAACCTTGAAAATGTGAAGAGAGTGAAATCTGATGCCTCAGTAAGACTGCAAAGAGCTTGAAACAAAGACAGAGAGATGTGAACTGCCCCAACCATCTCTCTCTGGGCCCCATGGACTCAGCATTTCTGTGGTCGGGGAGTCTGGCATTTTTCCAAGATTCCACAGAATCTCGCATGTTTGCTGCAAAATTCATTATATTGCTGCAGCCAGGTGCTGGATGCTTCTTGTGTTTTTTTTTTTTTTTTTTTTTGGTTGGTTGGTTTTGTTGTTTTGGGTTTGGGTTTTGGTTTTGGTGCTGGTTTGGTTTTTTTTTGGGGGGGGGCTGTTTTTTTCTTTTTCCCTCCTTTTATTGCTGAAACCAACTCCTTGCTGTATATCTTTCCATTAGCAAAGGAATAAAGTGAATTTTCAGAGCAAGCACCGCTGTCCGATACATGGCATGGGGTAAGCAGGAGAGGGGTCCGGCGAGCAGTGGGGAGGAGCAAAAAGCTGGAAGTATGCAGTTAGGTAGCCCAGAGCACTGACCGAAAACTGAGGTTTGTGGGCTGCAGGGGGAATTGGAGAAGATTAACTGCTGAAGCAGACTAGGAGCACCTCCTTTCTTGGCTCATTGGGTGCACAGTGTTTGGATCTAACTTGACTGCTGAGGGCCTCCGAGTCTTCGCTCTGTTTTCCAGATGGGCAAAGTCAATCATCGAAAACACTCGATGTTGAAAATACTTCTTGGAGTACAATTTTGCAATGGGAATTTCCAACTACGAATCTGGATGGGGTAGGAATGAAAAGTATTTTATTCGATATAATAATGTAAGATTGCTTCTGAAGAGAGACTGATGGAGAAGAAATGCCCTCCAAAATATTCTCATGCGGTACAGTAATTGCTGAAAACATGATAATATTTACTTGTGAAAACTTCCTTGTGATGAATCTTGAATTATTTTTTTTAATGATTTTTTTAAATCAACATGCATATCAAATTAAATAAAATAGCTGCTTACTTTTACAATTCATTTTTGGAGTATTTTTTTAAAGTTGCCATCAGGGTACTTCTAACACAGGTGTATGCCTACCTCAAGCATAACAAGCCGGAATCTTCTGACTATCAGTGTTCGTCATGTTTCTAGGGCCTCTAGAAGGTTTCTGGGGCAACACATTCATGCAAATGCCAAGTTTGGGACTGGTAGAGATTTAGTCTACCATTATGATTTTACATTCTTTTTAAAAATTTACATTATTTTAAAAAAAATTACATTAATTTTTAAAAATCAGTTTGGTATAATGTGTACTGTTACCCATTCTCAGTTTCCTTACAATCAGAATTTCTATAACATCTAAACTGACATTTTCATCTCAAAAATATTTAAAACAAGATGTGTTTTTTTTCTTGTGAGGTATGTGTGAGCAGTGGGACTCATTGCAAACAACTGACAGAATGGTCAAGAACAAGACTTACAAACTCAAATGAAGACTGGAGCAGGATATACCAAATCAGGCATGAGATGCAACCCTATGCATGGCGCTTCAAAGTGTGAACATGTTTGCTGTGTATCAGACTTTCAGATTTCAGTCGCAAGCTAAATAATGATAGTTTGCTGCTGGTGATTTGCTCCAGAGTCAATCAGCTAAGATGTACACCCACAGAAAGATCAATGAGGTGTGCAGCATGGCATTTGACAGTCTTGGAGTTGAAACAGCCCAGTCATTGAGGCAGTCCCATTGTAGAAACTTAGAATAGCACAGAATATTTCAGTTGCAAGGGACCTACAATGATCATCTCATCCAACTATCTGACCACTTAAAGGCTGACCAAAAGTTAAGGTATGTTATTAAGGGCATTGTCCAAACGGTTCTTAAACACTGACACAACCACCTCTCTAGGAAGCCTGTTTCAGGGTTTGACCACCATCTTGGTAAAGAAATGTTCCCTAATGTTCAGTCTGAACCTTCACTGATGCAGCTTCAAACCACTCCCATATGTCCTATCACTGGATCCAGGGAGAAGAGCTCAGCACCTCCCTCTCCACATCCCTTCCTCAGGAAGCTGTAGAGAGCAATGAGATCACCCCTCAGACTCCTTTTCTCCAAATGAGACAAGCCCAAAGTCCTCAGACGTTCTTCACAGGACCTTCCTTCCAGCCCTCTCATGAGCTTTATTGCCCTCCTCTGGACATATTCAAGGAGTTTCATTCACACCCTTCTTAAATAGTAGGGCCCAGAGCTTCACACAGTGCTCAAGGTAAGGCCACACCAATGCTGAACACAAACAGGATAATCACCTCTTTCGACCGGCTGGTGAGGCTGTGTTTGATGCACCGCAGGATGTGCTTTGTCCTCTTGGCTGCCAGGGCTCACACTGCTGACTCCTATTGAGCTGCTGTTGACCAGCACTCCCAGATCCCTTTCTTTAGGGCTGCACTCTAGGTACTCCTCTCCCAATTTATACCTGTGCTTGGCATTACTCCATCCCAGGTGCAGGATCCAGCATTTGGACTTGTTAAATTTCATCCCATTTATCATTGCCCAGTGCTCCAGTCTATTTAGATCCCTCTGCAAGGCCTCTTGTCCCTCAAGAGAGTCAACAGGGCCTCCCAGTTTATCGCTGAGATCTCTGTGTCACTGACAAATCGGGCTGAAATCAACAACTAATTTCTTAATACACAGATGCAAACTGGAAACAACCCACTGCTTACAAAGATTCAAGAAGTCTTGTTTTAGCTTAATAAAACATGAGTGGAACATCTTTAATAGCTGCATATATCATTAACAAACAAGCCTTTTTGTACTTGGAAAGAAAGAAACTGAACACCAATGGCTTTTTCAGGCAGAATAATAGACTGATATCCTCTGTCTAGCCAGCTTCAGTTTTGTGTTATGCTTCTTTCTAAGGCACCTACTAAAAGGCACGAGCAGATGTAGTGTTCAAGTTTGCAAGCACAAGTTTGCAAGTCCATTCCTACACAAAGTGAACCAAACACATGACAGTACCATTAGGATCATTTCTCCAAGTGACGTAAGTTTGCTTAGATGCTAAAATGCCCTCTCAGCTGTATGAATGTAATAGAGAGCAGAAGTTGGCCTACTGGGCTTACTATTGTATCCTCTTGCGCACATTAACACTGACAGGCTGCATTACCATGCAAACATCATCCTCTTTCTCAGCAGAGAAATCTTGGCCAAAAAATGGCAAAGTACATACCCGTCTATTTTCCTCGATGTTGTCTGATAAACTTTCATTTTCATTTCTTCTACTCCTGGTGCTGCCTCTGTTGTCCATCTAGCTCTGTTCTCCTAAAACGTTATACACCTTAAATTTTCAGTTGCTGAATAAAGCTCTTCCCTCACCCTTCTGTACCTGAAATTGCTTCCTCAGCATAGTTTTTATGGGCTAGTTCCAAAATAAAAGTGTGTTTCAACCAGTGCTTGCAGAAAAGTTTTCCTCTTTTCCTATGGACTACCACCAGCTTTTAAGAGTAGCTACATGTGTTTGGGATCTTAAATCCTAAATGTCTTTTGCTTTCTGTGTTGTAATTGCAGAGTGTTAATCTGTCTCTCACTCTCTTGCTTTCTTTCTTGTATGCATACACACAGAGCAGAATAAACAAAAATAGTGCTCATGACATCTTTATTTTCACAGAGACTATTTTGCCTTCTGACTGTTGCTTTTAAGAAACTTCTGTGTTGGTCAACTGACTGTTGTAAACACACCAGCCTGTCCAATTATGAATGAATTAAAGAGGGGCCTAATTGCAGGATTTAATTCATCAGTTTAATATCCCAATTTTAAACCTATCCAATGACACAGCAATCAAGAGTCACAGCCCACAATACTGCTTCTGCCCTGTGTCATATACCTTTGAGCTCTCACAGCTAGAGAAGCCTAAGTGTTTGTTGATGCAGCAAGTCTATTCAGCAGTTACTGGTTTAGATTTTGATAATCCCGATAGCATCCACAACTACCACCCACTTGGGTAATGTGAAAGGAAATTCTGAGCAGATGAAGTGTTTTACAGGCTCTCTGGACTAAGTGGTGAAAAGAAGGAATGGAATGAATAACCCCAACAGGAGTGCTGGTAGTGCCAAACCATGAACAAATATTTCCCTTAATATTCCTGTTATGTTAAGCGACAGTTACATTTGTCATTACATACAGCTCCAGCATATAATTACCCGACCCAAACCCACTGCAGCACATGAAGCCTCGGATATGCCGAGCACACAGAGAGGCAGTATTGCAATCGGAGCCACAGAAAATCCCGACGGCTTCAGGGAAAGGCTTTTCGTGCATAGAGGAAAGCCTGATCCTGAACAGAACGAGGACTGGGCTTGGGTGGTGCTGAAAGCTTTGGGACTGCAACTGCAAAGAGGACCAACCATCCCTGTTTAGCACCAGTCGGTAACCATGGCCACTCCTTTCTTGAGGAGTGAATTGGTCCTTTTCACGTATTGCTGTAGCAGCGATGAATAAATACCCAAACATACGCATAGAGACAGACTGGAACAAATGAACATTGGAAAATAATCAAAGCCATATTGCTTCAGACAGTAAAAATGACACTAGAGGAGAAGTGTAACAAAAACACCCGACACAACAGGCTTATTATTAGGTGGCTTAGTTCTTTCTACACTGTTGCTACGTGAAAAACTAACACAAGTATTAGGGAAACTGGATATACAAGTGCAACAGAAAGAGATGATGCAGAGTACTGTCAAATGTAGAAAACAAATGAGAAAAAAATGCAGGAAATAAATCTAATCAAATTTACTAAATAGTAGTGTTTGGAACTATTTTACAACTGGTGAAAGTAAGGCAATTTCAATGTGCACTGTTTCTGTTAAAACAATCCAGAATAAAAATATATATGTAGCATTTCAATGTTCACTGAGTGCCAAGAATGATATTACAAACTAAACTAACAAATCTGTAACACACACACACACACACACACACACACACACACACACACGTAATTTGACCGTGCATGAAATATTGTTTTAAAACATTATTAACCATGTCTGATAGTTTGAAAATTGTTTTACTATTGTAACTTCATAAACAGGCATTTACAAGAAACAACAATGCTGCTAAAGACTTTTTTTTAAAAAAAAAACACAAATTTTCCCACTGTTCATAAGACTCTGCAGCTAGGAGTTGCACCCGCTTCACCCAGGAACAATATTTATGTATATTCACGCAGGCAAAGAAATAACTTCAAATAACAGGAGAAAACTCTCCAACAGATCAAAATATTAACAATATAAATGCAGCAAGGTGTATATTTCTTAGAGAAAGCAACACCATCACTTTGTAATATGAATCACTGAAGACAAATATTTTAAAATCCATACCTATTTTCTGCAGCATTAGCATAAGCATCCACGTCTCAATGAATTTCATCATTCACTGCTTCCAGTCACTAAAAGCACACGTAGCTTTCTAAAACTTTCCAGTCACTTGGTTGCAACAAAAATAATTACCCCTTTAAAAGCCGTAACTATTTTCTCAGGACTGACAAGTCGTTTACTTACAGACTTCCCATTTATTCCCTGGGGGTCTTCCATTGAAGATTTCTTCTTCCAAGTTATATATGGGCTATCAGTTACAGTGAGGCTCAGACAGTCCTAATACACATGCACACCTGTGGAAAAGACAGCACCACAGTGCCGTATTAATTTGTTGGCATGAAATTAAGAGCTGATCTTTACATCTGCAGCTTTCCTTTAAGGAACAAGTATTCACAAGTTGGGAGCAGTTATCTTTGATGAATTGAATTCATTTTGAAAATAAACATATAGCAGAGCTGTTTATTGCAAATCCACGTGAACCAAAAGCAGGCGGTGAGAGTCCCGTTGTGCTCACTGTCGGCAGATGAATAAAAGGCAGCCAGGAACTCTTCTGCTGACGGTACCTCTGTGCCAACAACAAATCTTTTATTTTCTTTTCTTTTTTTTTTGTGAAGTTCAGCCTCTCCCTGATATCTATCAATGTCAAGTGTACTCTAATGCTAAGAGGAAATAATAACAAAGAAATACGATTGTAGATTGAGCCAGGATAAAAGAGAAAATCCACAAAGTTTTCAAAAAGTTGCCCTCAAGCTAAGGATATTTTTATACTAAATCTCGTCAAGTTTACATTAGGTCACAGTTCTAGACCCTATAAATTATAAATATGGATGCTTTGTGTTCTCTCACCTTTGGAAATGGTGTTCTTTGATGTCAAAAATAACAGTGAAGTGCTGAGACATATTAACAAAGGCCCCACAAACAGACATCAATTCAAAACATGGTTTCCTTACAGAGACCACTTTTTTTAGAATAAAATGCTGTGACCTTCTTCAGATTTAGAATTAATCATCTGAATAATTCAAACAAACCCAACTAAAACCCTCATTAGAAAAACTGGCGTGGGGTTTTTGGTGTTTGGTTTGGGGTTTTTTTGGTTTTTTGGGTCTTTTTCTTATTTAAGATGTGGGGCAAATGTCGTCTGTTAAAGAATAATAAAAATGTAAAACTGCTTTTTTAAGCAACAGAAATATGAATAGCACTTTGCTTACCTATGACAAGCAAAGATCCAATGACCTGAAGACACTTAATTTGTCCTAACACCACGCTGTATATGAAACATATATATATATTTTAGAATCATGATCCAAAATCTCACTCTGCTTCTTTCTACCTGAACGAGATTCTTGCAAGAGAAAAATATCCCTTCAAGCCCTGTTGTTTAGTGCACAATAAAACTATACTGGACACTATTCATTGCACAAATTCAGCTACTTCTATATAACCATTAAGAAAGTGTTAACAGCTCCACTCCACACCCTAAGGAAGATGCTAATATGAACCATGTTTCTGTAATGCATCCACTCCCTTCTTTCTGGTTTTCAATTGAGACATCTAATCCAGTCCTGCTCCTGCTGAGAACAATGGCCAATCTCAAATATTTCTATGAAATCAGAGTTTGGTGCTCATATTTGTTCTGACACCAGATTATAGGTTAGAAATGGCTCAAGGCTTTAAAAAGTGACAATTAAAGTTAAGGAGGGGAAAGAACAAGAATTTCACCTAACTTTAAGAAAAAAATAAAAAAGGCAAAGAGCAGAAGAAAACAGTTTTCTAACAACGCCCCACTTCCAAGCAATGACTGACATCTGTTTCAAAAACTCTTTTATTGCAAAATTCAATAAATGGAAAAACCGCACAAGCTGAAAGTCTGCCACTTCAGTGAGGGAATAAAATGGAGCCTTTTCTAATGGAAAAATATTCAAAAGTCAATTGATGTAATGCTGGTATGTGGATGACCTGACAGCTTTTCAGATCAGCAGCGCTCTCTTTACTAATGGAAAGAAAACTTTACGAAGGCTAGTAACCCTCTACATTTAAAAAGCATTTTCTACTAAAGGACATAAGGAAAAAGCATACATACAGTTTTAGTGTATATCACAGTTCAACCGCAATTAGGCGACCTAGCTTGCAGAAGCTGCTGCAGCGAATGTTTTCTCTCTCTGGGAGAGATTCCTATAACACACCAGCATCAAAAGAGCCCACTATTGCATATTCGGCTCTAATATATCCTGCTCTTCAAGTCACTGCAAAAGACATTTAAGAAAAGGTCCTATATATACCCCCCTACACTGTCAGGAGCAAAGACTTGTCTTCCTCAGCAGCCACCAGAGACCACTGGCAGCAGAACCAAGCCAGCAGTAACATGAGGGCTTAAGATGTTAATACAGAACAGCTGATCTACAATGTAATTAAGTAATTTTAATTTTGAAAAATTCCACTTTTAAACACGAGCAACTTAGTTATCCTTACTATAATTGCCATTTTAGGTTATTTTTAACTTTTAGTAAAGCTTTGTGAGAGCTAATTAAATTCCCTTGAGTTGTTAATGTATCAAAAATTACATCTAAATTACATAGAGTATCTATTGCAGAGAAGTCATTATATGCAAAATATGCCATTGAATATGAGTGAAAATACCTCAAATTATTGAAAAAGACAAGAACTAAACTGAAGGGAAGTCATGAAAGTACATATCCCCTTTTATTTTTCTCTACTACTTTTGAAGTAATTTGCTTGGTTAAATATTATTATTAAATGCATGATGGTAGCAATTAGAGTCCAAGCAGCTAAAGAAGTACTGTTGTACCAGGCATGATAACCAGCAGCCCCCTTTTCCAAACAGCTATTATCATTTTAAAGGGAATTGAAAACAAACTAACAAAATGACAACAACAAAAACAAACAACTACAAAAACCACAAACACACAAAACCAGCAAAGAGGTACAGAAAGTGGTTTATGGGGAATTTTATTTCCTTCTTTCTGTAACGTGAGCCGACGCAGTGCAATTTTTCCCACGCACATGGACCTGAATGTGTGCCTTTGCCACCAGGCACAGGGTGGCCACCCACCACTCTCCAACCAGGCCTTGGAGGTGGCCAGGAGCTTCAACAAGCTCCTCATCTTGCGAGGGCTGTCCCCATCCGAGCACTCACCTGAGAACCTGACAAAAGTGAGTGGCCAATTACATGGGAAGCAGATGTCAAATGTAGCCAGGGACACTGTGAAATAACCTCTTCTGGTTGGAAGCTACCAGCGGAGGGTGATCTCTTGCACAGACAGCACCGAACACAGGGGTGACAAAAAAGAAACTGGCCACCATTGATTCCCAGCGCTTACAGGCACCAACATTTAAGGACAAGGAATCCAAATTATTATGTTTGCTGAGCTGTTCTCCATAAAAGCTTTGCATTTCCCATGCAAGCCCTGCTCTGCCACCAAAAGACACATCTCAGGGCCATCCAAGGCTGTCGTTACGCACGTTCAGCTGCAGTGAGCCCCTGCTGAAGCTCACTGTGATCAGAAACAGCAGGAATCCAACACCACCTTGGGCAACACTCCCCCTTCCATCACCAAGAAGATGGGATTAACTTTTTTCTTCTGTTCCTGTGCCACCACTTATGCCACCCCTGTCTTAGAATCTCAAAGATTATTATTCTATTGCAAAGTCTCCAAGATGAGGTCACTTTCAGTGTCATCAGTGGATACTGCTTTGTTCTTATTTTCTTTTACTATTTTTTTTTTTTTTAAAAGTTCACCACACTGACCATGCTTCCTCATGAACTGGTAGGACTTTCTAATAACAACTAGATTGATAACTCCCCAAATTATATCTTCCTCATTCTCTAGAAAACAAACCAAAACCAAATATAAAAGCCACATATGCTTTATTATTTGGTATAGAAAGAAAGAGGTTATGAGGCTGGGTGAAATGGTCTTTTTTTTACTATGTACATGATAACGTGTGATATTTTACGGTTAATTTTAGGGAACGAAATGTTTTTTATTTGAGGTGCTATATTTGGGAACATTCCTTTTTAGCATTTGGTAAAAGCTCACTACATTCACTCCATTCCCAGGTAGGTCTCTTGTCCCACATCCCCACTTCCTTTTAAGGTGTTAAATTTGGCAGATAACCTGGGTAGCATTTAGAAAACAATTATTTCCAAATGCTAGGAAAGAAACTTGCCAAGTGTAACAGCTAAAAACCAAGAAAAAAAAAAAAAAGGAGGAAGGAAATAAAACGGAAGAGGGAAAGATATTTTTTTAATGAAATTTAGTAGGGACCTTTCAGCAGCTTTATAAACAATTAACTCCAGTGCTGAGACTGAAGACCACCTTTGACTGAGCCTGGAACGCCTGCAGATGCAATACAGCATCCTGCCTTCCAACGAGCCTCAGGGACTCCAGAAAAACAGACAGGTGCCCAGATGTGCGGGACCTAACATGCACATCTGCTGGAAGGCATCCCACACCAACTGCAGCACTGACACTGACCTAAACACAGCCTCCGGGCCAGCTCTAGACTTCTCTGTGATACTGAGCCCACAGGTAACACACTGCACATCTGGGTCACTGCTTTTGCATCATCATAAACATCCTTGTCCACCTCCACAGACCCTTTTTCCAGTACCTCTGAGCAGAAATGAATGGAGTGTCAGGACTGGTAGCTGGAGTAAACTTGCAGGGAAGAAGGCTGAAAAACTTCCATTTTATTGGTTTATTGGTAAGATTTCCTTTCTAAATATAGAACAAGCACTCTCAGTATCCTGGACAGGCACATGTAAAAGCCATGGCACTTACGCTTACTGTGATGTCTAGGTCAGCACCAAAGTAATCTCATTCTTTTTAAGTCAGTAATAGAAATTAAATATCCACATTGTTTGGCTATCTGGGTGATAGCTTTTAACTTTAAAAATAAAGATTAAAAAAATCAATTAAAACCCAAAATTATGGTGTTTCCTTAATGCTTTAATTTCATTGAAAACTAACATTTCTGGTAAGAACACATGAGGTCTCATCTACCTACACAGAAATCTCACTGGGTGCTGGACCAGATTAACAGAGGAGACACAAGAGCACAACGAAGAAAAACAGAAGGACTATAAACACAAAGAACACACCACAAGAAAATTATATTAATGACAGCCTGGTTAATATATCTGTACTACTTTTTGAATCCTGGTAGTATTTATATAATTCTTACAACACTGTAAGCCTGAGTATGTCTTGAAGAAGTCGTTTGACAATAGAGTTTGTGTCACATTTCTCACACATGATTAAGTCTAACAAGAAAAAAGAAGTGTTGAGAGCAGAAGGACCGTATTATCGGCTCAGACCAACAATCCCCCTGGTGCTGTCTCCAACAACAGCCATAAATGGATGCAGAAGAGCAAGAACAGATCAAGTTTGTGCCATTGCCCCACTATTTTTCCAGCTTCCTGCTTCTTCATTTCAGAGGGTTTCCCGAGCCTGGTGGAGTTCAACTCTCTGGCAACCCTCAGTACTGCTCTCATAATTACTTGTTCATCGTCTTCTTGAACCCGTGTACACTTTTTGGATTCCTAACAATTCTGAACATTCACTTTGGGGCGCCATTACTGAGCACTGAACACATTTTCTTGGAATTATCTTTGGTGCCATGATCTCATTTCTGAATGGTGAGGTTCAGATTAGTGTTCCTCATTTTCCACATACAGCTGCAACTATTTTGCCCAGGGTCTGTCAGTTTACATTTTTCTCTGCAGAATTTAATTTGCCATTTCATTGTCTAGTGACTTGTCTCATGAGGTCCTTGCACAGTTCTTCGCAGCCTACTCTCTTTGCTATGCACCTCATTCTCCAAGTTGTTTATGGATAATTTGCTAATTTAAATTGCCAACCTGGGACATCTATTCAAGCGGAACAACCTAGAAAAATGATTGTGTCTGATGAACACAATTATTCAAACTAATCTACTGGAAGAAAGTAGAGTGAGAGTAACAGAAAATTCCCACCTGAAGAAAAGAACAAATGTAAAAGGTATTGGAATGTTTATAAAGGAATGGGAATCTGCTGGCTGCTAATTTCAGTAAACTCAGAAATGCCCTCTGGTCCCCCAAAGCGGGCAGAGACTTGGTCAAACACAAACTTCTCCCAAGGTGCAGAAAGAAATGCAACAACGTAATGACCAAAACTATATGAGCACCTGAGAAAGGCAAATGTTTAAGACTGGAGAACTGCAAAAATGAGGTTACCAATTTGCCATTGCTTTTACAAGTTCTAAAACTGAAATGTAACTGTTTCAGAAACCATCTTGATAATTCTTTGTGTTGTTTCCCTTATCTGCTGTGGTCAGGAATGGTTTAAATTGTGAACAGGATTGAGGTCCTGATGAGTATGCAATGTGCATTGGGTACAACACCAGTGATGGTCGGGTTGCTGAATGCATCACCCTGGCAGAGGCAAACAACAGGACACCTCTCCTAGGAAGCTCCACAAAGGACCAAAGTGGGCAACACACACACACACACACACATATATATATATGTAATTTTAAAGCAATATTCTAAAAGCAGAGCTCTCTAAGCATAGCAAAAGATCATATTTTTCATTGAATACTAAATACACATGAAAGCCAAACCGTAAAGCAACATTAAAATTATACTGGCAACTTGCTTGTCAGATTTTTTTTAATGACTTACAAAATTATTATGATGTTTAAACTACCCAGTGGGATCAACTTTATTTGTATCTGAAAGCTAGGTTGAAACTATTCAGCAAAGAAACATGCTAGCAGGTTAGGACAGCAAATAAAGACTATTTTTAAGGTGAAAACATAAAGGAAATTCATATTTTTAAAAATTAATAAAAATAACATTTATAGTGTGAATTCTGTGCCTCAAAAAAGGATGAAAGAGCTTTGCTTTTAGCATTCCATGGGATCTCTATTATCAAAAGTTACAGGAATCCCTACTTTCCCTCATTTTGTTTATGAATCATTCACAAGGGGGGGGGGGGCGAACAAACAAACAAACAAAAAACCAAACAAACAGAACACAACGATCTGTCCCTTCATTGTGAGTTTTTTGAGCAATCTTCTGTTTTCTGCTTTTTATGTGTAAAACACATCACAAAAGGCAAGTGGACCTACAGATTGACACTGACTGTTGGACTGTCATGGTTAATAAAGAAAATTAAATACATACAAGAAAAATGTTAAGCTATGAATCATAACATGCAATAGGAATACTTACCTAGCTCTGGAAAGAAATGTAAGATGCTTTACGAACAAAGTTTACTTTCAACCCGTGTGGTTCTGTGCAATGTTTCTAATGAGTAATAATTATATATATGCTCTAGGAAGCCTTTCTACACCTACTATAAATTTAGATTAAAGGTAAGGCATCACTTATTATTTTACGTGGGTTTTTAAAGTAGTTTGTAAAATATATGTAGTCTATAAAAGTTTGCGGTCTAACAACAAACAACTGTACTGCTCCTGCACAATTCAGTGCAAACAAGTAAAAGTTTGCTAATCATAATTATTACAAGGCTTCAAGGTTTACACAGAGCAATTAAAAGCAATTTTCCTCTAGGTGAAATAATGTTTCATTTTAATCAGCCTTCTAACTTGTATTTGTTTTTTTTAATAAATCAGATACATTTTAGTTTGAAATTGTAAAAACCTTCATTAAAGCCTAGGCTTCCCCAAAGCTACTAAAAGCATTCAAGTAAGAAACACTACCAGCAGTATTTTCAGCAGTGGAAGCCACCGTGTCCTAGAGAGCAGCAAATACCCAAAAAAGAGGAGGTTAGTGAAAGCATGCTGAGAGTCATCCTGGCTACGGAAAGTTGATGCCTAACTGGGAAATTCACAGGCCAAAGTCATGGCATCTCCCTGAACAAGGGGATCCGAGTACTGGGTTAGGGTCCTTCTCTGCAGACCTTCAAAACTCACCTGGCCACATTCTTGCGCGATCTGCTCTAGGTGAACCTGCTTTAGCATATAGGTTGGAGTAGATGATCTCCAGAGGTCTCTTTGAACCCAAACCATTCTCTGAGGCCCCACACCCTTTGAGAACCACCACGTTGCCCCTGGACTCAGCAAGAGCTGCACTTCCCTGCCACACAGCTCAGGCCACCACGGCTGGTCAAACCCATCCTGCCTCTGCAGGTGACCAGCTCTGATGTCTCTGTGTGAGTGACTCTTCCAGCATCCACACTGGATCAACCACTGAGATTCAACAGAGTATGCAGGCCAGTGGACTTCCTCACATCTTCATCACTGAGGCTAAGGATGATGCTTTCTTATTTGTCTGCCATACAATGAGAAAACTTCCCTGTCTCTCGAGGTGAACCAAAATTTTCTTTGGTCTAAAGTCACAACATTCACATACTGCAAGAAGCATCTTATTTTCAATCTTTACAACAGATCAAATGCCTGAATTGACATTTTCTATCTACATGTACTCCTGTTTCTCATAATGCAACAAAGGCACCTACTTATAGTAGGTGCAAGTTTCACTAATAGGTGCAAGTAGTTTATTTCTTCATTTGGACTCATTTCTGAGAACGGGTTCTCTTTCAATCTTTGTTAAAGTCCCAATGAAACAGAATGAATGGTCCTAAGCCTGAGAAAACCAGAAGACAGTATCACTGAACTGTCAAAGCTGTCAATGTGAGGTCCAAAGGGATATTTAAAGGCACCACATCAGGTTAAGAATCTATGACCATTTACATCTGTTTGTCTGTTTGTTTACACTGCAAGCACCCTTATGAACGACAGTAAGCACCCAGTTGCACCTGTAGTCACCTAAATACCTTTGGAAGCTTGACCCATGGTGACCAGAAATACCAACAATTCACTAACTTAAAGTTAACTTTAAAACAGAGGTGATACTTTATTTACCTAACAAAGATGTCAATTTTCCTTCACATTACTGTGCTACATTCTCAAGCTCTTGCCTTTCTGGCGTAATCCCAGCAATGGTGCTGCCTGGTTCCCCACAGGGCCGTCCCTGCTCCGAGTGGGTCAAGGAAGGAGGCACTGGATGGGACTTCTCTAGCCAGCAGCCACTTCTTGTGAAATGAAAACCCCACTAATAAATCTTTGCTGGATATGGGCAATTGGTGTGAATATTACAGGAGGGGAGAATGAAAGGATTGTAAGAGCATTTTCAGAACTCTCAGTTCCTTGGAAAACAATGCTAAAAACCATTTTTAAATGCTGGTTTGTTCAATTTTGTCGTATCTCTTTCTTGACAGATTACTTTATTTTCCTCTGATTTCTGCCAGACTCTATTTTCATGAAAACTAATTCAGTAACTCATCATTTTTAACACAATAAAAACTGAAAACTTAAGGATCTGGAACCTTGATAAATAGCTTCTGCTTACACAACTACACAAAGATGCATTATGTGTTCTTTGTCAGCAAAAAATGCACCAAGTTCAGTCAAACAGCAGTATTTGGTTTCAGTTCTCCATGTCTCCAAACTGTATCCACCAATGAGAATGAATCTTATATACATTTATGAAAAAAACAAAACATACAAAGGCAAAACAAAGTTGAAGTTATTTAAGTCATTAAATCAATCTGTCCTCTAGCAACAGCCACCCTTCTTACAAGTTTGCTTACCCTAATAACTCTTACAATCTTTTTTTTACCATCACAGCTCAAGATAGAATTGTAATTATTGTTATATATTACTGGTTACAGTAATACATTAAGTGTGAAAAACATAACAGATACTAGTTGTAAACAATATAACATTATTTTTACAATTTGTTATAAAAGATGAATTATTGTTTCATTTGTCAAATAATGTCATAACTAAGTTATAATAAGTAATATTTCATAATAAAGGGGAAAATAATATACTACACGTATTTTGAACGTTTCACTTTCCCTTAAGAACCGTATAACCTAAAAGCTAAAACCGAAAATTTTATTCATACAAAACCATGCAATCCACTTCAATATTCAGATGATTAAGAGCTCAAGCTATTGAGTTGAGAAATCAGAAATTCAGAAATTTCATGGATCAGGCCAGTTGCCTGAAGTGGCAGTAGGTGTGACTCGCTATGGAAACAGCATAGGAAGGACAGAGAAACAACTTTGAGTTGGAAAAGCTTTTAAAAGCACATGAAGTACCCAGCTGTGGCCTCCTTGATTTTAAGGACTTTACACACAATTTCCATTCTTATAAATAAAAAGAGCTTTCTCCTAGCTCACTTCATTACAAGGGAAGCTGCAGAAATGCAGACCCACCTCAAAGGGTGGGAGTTCACCTCTGTGATTTTTCCAGGTGCGGTGGGGGCCCTGGGTGGGCTGGGCAGGGGCATTCACTGCCTTGTGCTGCCCATTCACCCACCTGCTGCCTGGGGCCTGGCCGGGGTGTGGGCAGCAGCTGCCTCCCCAGGAATTGCCCCTGTGGGTGTTTCTGCCAAGCAGCCGTAGGACAGCTCACCATCTCACCATCAAACCTGGGCAAACTTTCTTGGTCCAACCACTAAAGCTTTTCCATGGTAGCTTGAGCCATGTCATAGAACTCAATGGTAAATTCAAATTTTACTTTCCCTGGACATGCAGTAGGATTAGCACTCTGAGACAGAGCAAGAAGACATGCTGTGTCACAAAGAGGATAAAAGAAAAAAAAAAAAGCATTAGAAGTGTCCAGACATTTGAGAAATCATTATCTTATGATGTTTGATCTATCAGATTAAACATTCAAAAATAAAAAGAGTAAAAATGAAAGGAAGGAAAAAGCTCAAGCTTCTTAATTCAATTTGTTATCCTAATTCCGTATCACTCTCCCTCTCTTTCTCTAAATCTAAAAGCAAAGGTTATTTTGAGCAATAATATTTATGGATTCTCTAATGAAATAATTGAATGAAAGAAATGGAGACAATAACCTAAAATTCACTAAATGCATGGAATGCAGGAGGACTTCAGTTTCCAGCTGACTTGGAGAAGCTGTTCAAATGACCTTTGAAGATTTTAAAAACCTGTCAGAGGAGCCCATTCCTCACCTTGCCCACACTGACAGGTTTGGCAGAGCAAGTAGGACAGAGCTACAAACAAGAAAAAGAGTGACTTGCTTCCTCCTTTTTTTTTTTTTCCTATTACAAATTCTGCAATTCTGAAGATTAGTGAACCATTCATAAAGACTAATCTATACATTTTAAAATTTTGTTCAAGAATGCAGATACTTGCAGTTTACCATACACTGAAAACCATTACAGAATAAGTTGTTTGCAAGCTTGGACAAAGGTCTGGAGGGAGTGCATCCAAACTAGCCTTCAGAAGATACGCCAGCTACCTCCACAACCTACAGTCCTCAGTTAAGAGCATTTCCATACATATTGCTCTTCTGTCTCTGATTTTCTAGTGCAGACAGACTACCTGAACCGTGACTACTCTGTGATCCTACAAGTACCCTCATTATGGTTCATGCTTACACAGCGTTTGGCAGAGAACTAACAGCTCTAATCTGGAAATTGTTTCATAGGGACTTTCCACACACCACAGTCTCTTTTAAAAAGAGCTTCTTATAGCACTGAATGACCGATTTCTCTTCTTATAACCAAATTTTTATTTTAAAAGACCACAGAAAGTGTGAGCCTTCAAACGTAGTGATTGTTCAGTGCTGCTGTTCACGTTGCATTTGCTAGAGCATATGTAAGCATGAAAGTGTTTTGCTACTAAAAGTCAATGTGAATTACATTTCTTTTTGCAATTTAAATGCAACGCTGTGTTCCTTAGAGCTTAAAAGAAAAAAAGAAAAAAAAAAGAACAAACCCACAAGCCTAATGTTTTATTTTAATAACTGAAGAAAACTCTGATCTTTGACTTTGTGATTGAAAAACTGCCTATTTCATTACAGTTGTAAATAACAGAGTATTTCCAGCTTTGACTCCAAGAGCAACAACACATACAAAAATAATCTCATAACTATTAATATCCAACAATTCTTCCGAAGAGCTTAGGTGACAGCGGGCAAAATCAAAACCCCAGAAGGCGCGTTGAGGAGAGGGACACCTGTGGGTGTACCGCTTCCCCGTTGGCGATGCTCTGCACTCCTCTCGATCTGCACAAGGTGCTGGGATGTGCGAATAGGGAAGGGGAGAGTGAGCATCCTTGCGTGCCTCCCGCCTTTCCCCGAGCCAGCGGTCTCCCGGTGGGAAGGCGGCCGCACCAACGGGGCCGTGCCCGGGGCACCGGGCAGCGCGGGGTGCTGTGCGATCGCCGTCGGTTCCCCGGCATCGGCCGCCCTTCCCCGTCCGTCAGAGGAGGAGCTGCCCGCTCCTTCCTGGGGACCTGGACACCTCCCCTGACACTTGCCGTGCTCACAGCCGGCAGGCCCCAGGGAAAGGGATGAAGGCAGACACGCTCATCACAGCGCAGCTGCCGCTGATTTTTACCCTTTGCCACAAAAAAATAAAAAACCACCACCACCAAACACGCGTTCAGCGAAGCCGACGCGCTAAGGCCCCCGCGGACGCACTTCAGCGCCCGGCAACTCCCGGCCAGCACCAGGCGAGCCGAGCTCTGCCGCCCCTTTCCCTCCCAGTCCCCCGGGACCCCCGCAGCCTCGCCCCTCCCTCCCCGCCGCAAGCCCCGCGGCGCTGCGCACCCGCGTAACCACCCTCGGCGGCGCAACGCCCGGGGCTGAGGCGGCGCGTCCCGCCCGTCCCCTGCTGCACCCACGTGTCCGGCAACCCGCGCCGCGCCGGCTCCGGGGGCGGCAGCTACGGCCCCGCCGCCCCAGCTCCCGGCCCCGCACGGCTCAGCTCGGCACGGCACAGCACAGCACAGCGCGCACTTACTCCGCGGCGCCTCCGGAGCGGCGATGCGGGCCCGGCGGCTCCCCAGGCGCGGCGCCGGGCGGTAAGTTGCGAGGAGCGCGGAGTCGCGTTGGGCGGAGAGGGATTTCGGGGAGGCGGTGGCGAGGAAACTTCTCCGGAGCGGCTCGACCGCCCGCCTCCTCCTCCTCCCGCCGCTGCCGCCTCGCCCGGCGGCAGCACCGCGCCTGCCCGGCCGCGCTCGCCAGAGCACACCGAGAGCGCCGCTAGCCTTCCCCCCGCCCCAGCCCCCTCCGTTTGTTTTTGTTTTTTATTATTTTTTTTAAATCATTATTATTTTTAAGAAGGACGGTATTATAAGAGAGGGGAAGGATGGGTCCTGGGGGATCCCGGATTCCTGCAGTGCTGCAGGGTCGTAAGGGGTGGCTGCAGGTTTAAACACCCCCAAACCTCGCTGGCAGCTCCGCCGCTTTCGTGGCAGCGCGGGGGCTGCCGGGCGGGCAGGACGATATCCGCAGCATCCCCGGGCCGCAGGGGCTTATCTGACACCTCACTTCACCGCCCTGGGAAATCCATCGCTGCATCAAGAACAGTTCTGGAAGAAGCTGTGCTACACGTGTGGCACCTGACCCCGTGGACCTTGGTTTATCCCTAAAATCAGAGCCTGTGCACATCATCCTTTTCTCATTACCTATGAAGAGAGAAAGCACAGGTCTGATTCCTTGTATCTTATACTTCAGGTACGAAGTCAGAGCAAAAGAGTGGTAGAACATTCTCTTTGTCTGACCATCCTGTGAGTATGAACTTAGACCCTGCATGAAACGTGAAGCACGGGCACCTGAGTCTAATGTAAATTAATGCCTTTCTCAATTTGACTAGGTGGTTCACATGGAAGCAACTCTGACACTGATTTCTTTTTTAACTTGTACTATAGAGATGAATGTTGCAGTCCAGGCCTCCTCCTGCCTTCTTTCTTAAACCAGGAGTGTTCCCCTAGACAAGCAAGGCAGAAATGTTGTGATTGCTTCAAGCTCTTCCATTTTTTTCAGACACTTCTTTGTCTTTAGTATGTAGTCATCTGCTATTTTCCTTTCCAGCTCTTCACAATCTGCCTCTATGCCAATTTCAGAAAATACAAAACATATCTCTGCCTTCAGAGAAATTGAAATTGTGTTCCTGCGAGCATTTATGATCTTCCTTAACTTTAGATACACAAACAATACCATTTACATCAGTAGAATGTCTAGATGGTTGTTCGGAAGGACTCCAATTGCTTGGAATCCATTCTTACTTTTTAACAATTTCAAGGGTTTTTTCCTCCACTTGTTTCTTCTCCAGTGTAATAGTCCTGTCAGTTAAAGGATGAGAGCTAATTAAAATGTCAAGCATAGGGCCATGTACAAACATACTGACAAACTGAGTTGGAGTCCACATTCTTTTGAAGTTAAATTAATCAGACCATATTTTGACTTAGCAAATATGGGATATTTATATTTTTTTAAAAAATCATGAAACTGTTTCTAGTTCAATACAATTTTAAGACATTAACAGAGCTTACTCGATTCCCATTAAATTCAGTAGTCAAATTCACCTTGGCCCACGATGATGGGATCATGCTAGGAACTTTTGTATCACCCTAACACATCTGAGGGGAGAATGTGATCTATGGGTTGTTAAAATTTTGGTCCACAGTTTATAAGAAAGACCAATTCAGAAGAGGTAAAGTCACAGGTCCACTTACTCCCTTCTAGTGGAATATGAAATGGAAAAGAACACGTGTGGATCTGTAAAAGTCTCTGGAGGCAAGAGGAAAACAAGATCTCTAGAACATACTTTCTCCTGGACTCAAGGAATAGATGTGTGCAGCCTAAATGCTACATTATACAAAGCAGTTTCTTCAGAAATTCACAATCTTTGACTAATAGATGGTTGACTACCCACTCTGAAGAACTTTTTCTTTAGAGTCAGGTGTAGAGCTAAGCATATGTCCAAATTCTGTTGTTTTTCGCCTAGAAATCTTGCCTGGTAAAAATTCAAATATTCTCATTTCCTAGGTATTTACCAATTTTGAGCAAGTAGTATTTAAAAACCATACACATATCCAACATATTTAAGAAGGTCTCTGCCATAGCACATCTAGGATCCCAGGAATGCTCCTAGATTTGTGTGGGATACCTCAGAATAAAATATGAAGGTCAGCTCCAGCATGAGGGTATATGTTGCAAAGATGTGTGAGAATGCTGGCAACACAGCCCCAAGAAGGACCGTGCTCTCATGAGAACTCTGAGCCTACTCACGGAGGTGAAAGAATGGAATTCTCTCCTGTAGGAAGCCCTTGACAGTATGGTGATGAGTTGTTTGGATTTTCTTAGTTTTGACTTCGCTTTCCCCTTCTGCAGGTTTTTAAGCTGTTGATCTTGTGAAAAGAACCAAGTGAAACATATAACATATTTAGGCACTGACTACAAAATCAACATAATTACGGTTCACGGTATATGACTGATAAAGTATTAGACCAAACTGTTTTAAATTTTGTTTAAAATAGCACTCATATTGCCATCCTACTTCCTAGTGTCCATTCTCACAAGTTGTCAAGCATCAGCTGTTGCCACTGGAATAAATGTAAGTTGTGAAAGTTCTTTCCCACTCCAAGAGCTGTCAGGTCACCCGCTGCCATTATCCCATTATCTGCAGTAAAAACCTCCAAAATGTTAAGTAGCTTATGTGACCTATAGTGTTATCTAAAACCAATTTGAGTCTTTCTCACATAGCTAATGAATTTCAGTGGGAATAGTAGGAAAACATATTAGGACTGACAACTCAGAGCCCTGAAATTTGGAGGACCAGTGCACCTTTGAGAACTGACGTTAGCTCCAAGGTAAATGTTGTCTTTTCTGTTAGTCTTCTATCTCCTCAAAACAAGCACCTCTCCAGATCTGCGAGCTCCTGGCAGGTATGATGAATAGCAAATCCTTATGAAGGCTATGGTTTGGCCAGAAGTGTTAGGACTTAGCACACTGTACAAATTCTCATCTGAAATAGGAGTATCAGGAGCCAATTTCTTTAACATAATTTATTCCAGACACTAGCTGGAATAAACAGCATTCTGTAATCTCCTCAGATATTTTTGCCAGTGGGGAGCTGTCTTTACACTTCTTTCAACTAGGTTAGTGATCCAAATACAAAATTAACTCAAGAATACAGTGTGGTTTTACAGACTCGAACATTTGAGTTCATTACCAGAGATATTGTTGCACCCTATCTCTATGTTTTTTCCTTCTGTGTCAGGTCTACTGTAGCATGCTGCTTACTGGTGACTGAAAACAAACAAACAAAAAAACCACACACACATAAAAAAACAACCAGCACGCAGTCTATACTTCTGATTAATTTTATAGAAGAAACCCAAGCATGCATTCAGTTTCCAGAATAATTATTGTTTCACTTAAGTGAAGTTTCATACCAGAAAGGGAGTAACAAAAGATATTTTAAATGCTGTTGTCCCTAGTCCACTGCACAATATATGCAGCTGTGACAGACAAACTAGATGTTGCTCTGGCACAGGCATTATGAAGGAAAGCACTGCCATGAGTGTAAATCTGACTTACCCATGCAAGGAAGGGCTAGTAAAACTGAGCTTTTCAGTTCCAGAGTTAGATACAGTCCTCAGCTACACCTGGATGCAATTAAAAGCAATTTTTTTATTACTAGATAAAAAAGAAGATTCAAAGGTAACTTTTCCAGTAGTGGTTTCTAATGGAACCTGTAAACATTTCTGAGGCAGATGCTACTGGGATCCAGTACCAGCTGGCACCTCTAATGCCGTGTTGGTGAGCCACATGTGACAACAGAGCTTCACTTACTGCTTTAGTAGATCTCATGAGAACACAAATAACACATAGTCCACTCAAAAGTCATTTAATATTTTAACTCTTGGTTGTGTTTGTTTTGACTCCCCCCAAAAAACCCCAATTTTTATCACTAGTACTTATGTTTTCAATGCCTCTAATGTTTGTTTTTATCCTCCATGTGATACACTGGTTTAGAAAATAAAACTTTAAATATTTCTCTGCTACTGTGCTGCTCATTTCCCCCTTCCTCCTATCCCTGATACTCCATTAGTTTGTCAATATCTTTTTGATAGGGAGTTGTCTAAAACTGATAAAGATGAAGGGAGGTGGGGAAAGCAGCAACTTAACGTTGTGCGGAGCAAATAAAAAGTTCATCTTCCAGCTTCATAATCTGGTCATTGTGTCTCTGCAGACAGAAACTTCCCACAGCTCCCCAGGTCAGTGGTAGAAGCCCCTCTGTCTTCCAATGAGTTTTAAGCACTTTTTTTACAGTATATATAAATTAATCTCTAATGCTTTCTAAGATCTAACACTGTAAACACCTGTGTGTGTAAGTTTAATGAAACTACTCACAGAGCTATTTATGAATACATGGATTTTAAGAAGTTTCCACCATTAAATAACTGGCTAAAACCAAATGATAAAGTAGATTATCAATTTCATCCTATTTTTTTTTATTTTTAACTCTGGTATTTTTTATTGTGCCTTTGTTCACTAAGATGTTCAAACAGAATACTCCATGTGAAATGGAATGATATCCTTAGCTTTGGTCTTTGTACAGTTGTAGATGAGCTTCTTCAGCAGTAAAGGCCTGAAAACAGAAGCTTGTGTACATAACACAGGTATTAGTGGAAAGCTGAACCATTCAGAGTGATCATCCACTTGTTTAAGGTCATATTCTGCAAACACAGACTTGTGCATCAGTTTTGCGTGAGGCCACTTGTGGAAGTCATTAAGCACAGAGACACTATTGCAAATTTAGAACTGCAGTTTACCAGATCTAGGAGTTTAATCAAAGGTGTCTTATATTGGGATCTTGGAAAACTTGTATATATTTAACATTCCTCATTTTCCTTTAGTTTCCTTAGTTGTGGCTCGATTTAACTCCTAACAGTCCAAAAGGCTGGTCCATGTAATTTAACCATTTTGTTGACGATATAAGTCTTGCTTATCTGTCTTTACTATATCCACATGAAGATCAATGAAGAAAATTACTTGATATGTTGGAGAAAATTGTCTTTTTAACAGGATGTTCAAATGCCTCCAAAGAAAATCTTAACTCAAAAGTGAAATATTTATTGTAACGTGAGAAAATTAAAAAAATAGTATTCCTTTAATGATCAAAATTATATGAAGGCATTGCAACACATTTCCAACAACTTTGATAGATTAAAAAAAAATAATCCTTAGATATCGGGGGAAAATGCTGAATTCAATATTACCTTCTCCTAGTTTGTTCAGGTCTCTTCTGAGCACACTCCTGGAAACATTCCAGAAAGCGAATTTATTGTCAAAAAACTTAACGAAACAGCGCATTTTGAGTAAGCAGTATCCCACGATCCAATTTGACCGTGCAAACGTGCTAGGAACAAACCAGGGAAGAAGGAAACGCAGCGCCCGCCGGCTGCAGCAACCCCGGTCGAGCCGCGTTTGCTCCGCTCCCCGCCCCGCCCCGCTCCGCTCCGCAGCCGCGCAGCCGCTTCCGCGGGCCTGGAGCTGTGCGGAGCCGGGGCTGCCACCTCCTTCTGCACAGCCCGCTCTCCCCTGCTTTGAACGCTCCCCTCAGTGGCTGAGACCCTTCAGGTTTTTAAGCCCCTGTGGCACCGCTCCCACTGGGGACACGGGGCCGAAGTGATGCTCTCAGGGACGTGACAAGGACTCCCGGGGCTCCACCGCCTCGTACCCCCCGCAGCGAGGCGTCGGGGAAGCGGGCTGAGGCAGGGGTGCAAATCCGAGTATACGCACGAAATCGTGCCCTTCCACCCACCCTGGGCCGAGCCCCTTGTCTCGCAGAGGGGACCTCCTGTAGCACCTTGGGAGTGTTCCTTCAGCTCTGCAGTCAGTCGTTCGAGTGGTTTCTTGTGACCAAGAGGGAAAACTAGGAGATGATACAGGGAAAAAACAACAACAACAAACCTATTCGGCTGAAGATCGCGAGTCACTGCTCCCGCTTAAGAAGCTCCTAAACACGAGGAGCTGACGCGTTTCTAGTCCCTTTGGCTGTTTGCAGCGCTTGAGCGCGGCCATTGCCAATAGTCGCGTAAGGGCTTTGAAGTTATGGAAATCGTATTCGCAGGCTTTAGTCAGTATTTTAATAGGTCTCATTCTGGCTCGCTTGCCAAAAGATGTAAGCAAGCCAAAAATTCAGCACTCTTCCGGGGTATCTACAACGTTAGGTCCCTCCTCCGAGAGGGATTTCGAACCCCCAACCATTCTATGATTCTGTGTGAGGCCAAACGCGAAGAGACGAATGAGTACATATGTTCAAAATTACATTTTCGACAGAAATTCAGATCTACCGGGTCGTGTTTAAATGCGAAGTGGGACAGGAGTTGGGGGGTGGGGGCTCAGTGTGCAGGAAACATCACTGGGAAACCTGGAATGTAACAGCAAGGATCAAAAGTTAATGGCCTATTTGATGTGAAAAGTGAGCTGGGGATGCCGGAGAGCGGGAGCGAGAAGAGCCAGCGAGACGTACGTAGGGCTCCCGCAGCGCGCCGCGCAGCCGGACGCCCCCAGCCCCGTGCAAATAGCTAAGCCAAAAATAGAGCGCAGGTAGGAATCTCTGTCGGTTCAGCCTTTAATCCGGTGGATTTACCTCCTGAGCGGGGCGGCAAGGTGGCTGAGCCGGCTTCGTCTCCGCGGGAGATGCTCTCCGCGCCAGGCACCGGCAGTCCCCTGTAAACCCGCGTACAGGTCCGCCACCTTCTGCCGCGCAAAACCTGGAGAATCACCGCGGGGTCCCGCCCCCTCTTTGTCCGCAGCGGGTCCCACAGGACCTGCAAGCGGTGCGCTGCTCGGGGAGGCGCAGGGCACTGCGCGGGACGCCCCTAGGCGCGCAAGGGCTGCGCGGCCCCGGCCAGGCAGCGAGGGCTGCTGTTGGTCCTGCCCGCAGACCCCCGGTGCTCCCATCGCCTGCGGGAGCCGCTGCCAGCCCTGAGGAAAACGGAGGGTTGTATTTGCGCCTACCTTAGGCTGACAAGGAAGTGCTCAGGAGGAGACCGAGTGCTCCTCTGCAGTGGCAGGCCCCGGTTGTGGCTCGTTAAAATTACTAACCGTCCTCACGCACCGTATCAATTGCCGATGAAGCTAGGAAAAAACGCTAGCCGCTTGTACAATCAAAATATTTCAGTCATGCCAACGTGTTTACTAATATTTTTCTAAAAATAACGCTCTCCCTCGTATCGCTTTATTTCTCCTTTAGCATACGTTTTGAATTAAAACTGTTGACAAGATTGTAACGAAAATACTGATTGATGTAAACATGGCCTGAAACAAATCCACACCTGATTCTGGTTCTCTGACAATGATAATTAAAGGCAATCCCCGTCTTCCCCCAGCATCAGCCGGGATCTCTAGCTTCCAGAGAAACTGTGCCCAGGGAGATGCGCAGAAATACGGGGTTTGAGGCTCCCCATGTACTTTTGAAGAGGCACCTAGAGGAGTACATTGAATGCAGGCATTTTCTCTCTCCTTGATCTCATCCCAATCCCCAGATACATTCAACTGTTGAGAGAAGTCTGAAGTCAGCCCACTGCCAGCGCTAGAACGAAAATGCAAAGGGAAGCCAAAAATGCCTGTGGTCTCCGTAAACTACGTTAAATCACGCGGGTGGAGGGAGTATATTTAGGTGCATAATGAAGAGCGTAAAACGGTAGATAAAAATCAGTTGCTGCGGACTGTCTAGGATTTCTTGTGTTTTTATTAATTTTCATAGGAGATTTGAAGATTTACGTGAAGTCCCCATTACAAGCGGAGCCCACCCTCTGGATGGAGACCCCTCGGCTGCTGGCGGCCCGGCGGGGAGAGCTGCGGGACACGTTTGCAGTTTCCCTGCCCACCGCAGCGCCCCCGCCTCCGCGCCCTACCTGGGGCCGGACCAAGCCTGCCCCTGCACTGTTGGTTTGCATAAGCGGCTTTCGCTGTGAGTGGAGCCCAGGGGAGCCTTAACCGAGGGGTGGAGGGGCGAGAGGATGGGGAGGTCTCACCAGAGCCCTTACTTGGGCCCTGGTGTCTTGTCTGCAGGTCACCTCTGCAGGGGCACTAGGGAGGTTTGGCCTCTGCGGGTCTCAGTCTGAAGAGGCGCAAGACGGGTGGAGGACGCTGCCACCTTCGCGCAGCAGCTCTGTCCCGGTGCCTGGCTGGGCAGGACAGGTACAGCTCAAGTCCTAACAGAGAGCAGCTGGTCTTGCAGCCTTCCCGTCTCCTAGTTCACCGCTGCCACCTTCTCCCCCCGTCCCGTTCCTCCCCGCTCCTCCTTTCCCCACTAATGGCGCAAGCAACAGCGGGAGCCACCGGGGTCGGATAAACAAGGAAGTCCCTCCCGATCCCCAGGCAGATCTCCCCGACCCAAGGGGAGGCGCGGCCGAAGCGGGAGCACAGCACAGAGCGGGAAGGTGGCCGCTGTCCTTTCGCGGGACGCGGCGGGGTTCTCCAGGGCCCTTCCGCATCTCCGATGGGAGAAGAGGATCCTGCATCATGCGAGCTTCCCACTGGGATTTGTATTCTCTCTTTCTAGTAGTAACAGCTTGCAGGTTATTTTATTTTCAATGAAATCACCGTAACTGGAAAGATGTGACTGTAGAGCAGGGGAAGGTGCTGAAAAGCCGTGTTCACACAGGCGAGATTTACACAGTGGGACTCATTCCCACAACGGCGTTATCCTACATTGCGAACCTAAACTTTAAATCCCCCAGCGACCGCATCACTGACACCTGGCAACCCCAAATCCCCTCCCCCGAGGGACCGCAGGGCTCCCCCTCAGCTCGAAGCCCCTTTGCACTCAGGGGCTCCACTCCAAGCAGCGCCTGGTGGGGTTGCCTGCAGCCGGCTGCACAGGGATGTCACGCGGGGCGAGCAGGTGCTACCGTCGTGAATCTGCGGGCTTCACCGATCGTGTTTATTCTCTTTCTCTCTCTCTCTTTTTTTTTTTTTTTCCTTTAATTTTTCGCTGGTTTAGCGGATTTCCGTGCAGGATAGACAGCGGTGCTGTGCCTCACGCTTTGCCCCACGCCCAGACTTCAGCTGCGTGCTGGCCGCAGCCTGAGTTCGTCTGCCCTCATTTCTGTGCCGATTCTTCCTTATATTATTTTTTTTTTTTTCCCCCACTGGAATATGTACACAAAAACGTACAGGGTTATTTGCAGCTGGCCAAGGACTAGAACTACAAACAGGTCAGCTTCCTTTGTTTGGCGAAACGGCTCCCCATTAGCTGGGTTAGCGTCACGGCGCACGTCATCAGTCCAAATCACAGTATTCTCACTGTCGTAGTTATCCTGCGCTTCTCCTCGCCTTGCTCTCGGCCGCCAGCAACCAGAAAGTTATCCCGAGAGAAGTGGCAGCACACCCAAGTGTTTCATATCGTGTTGATATTCAGTGTCACGCCACTGGCTGGGTGGTGGGAATCCCTGCCAGATTAACAAATCGAGGTTTGGATTCAAACCTGCCCTCTTAAAATGACAGGATGGCAGCCCGGGTGGCTCCTGGGCTGCCATTCGCTTTCAATGCTTTGTAGCAACTAACAGTAGTAGGAATTTCAATAGCAGCCCCGCTTTCTTTCCTGCGTATGTTTTCTATTGCACGCTGCTCAGTACAAAGGATGAATAGAAAAGATGCTTTCTGTATCAGGATGTAGGAAAGGTATCAAATTGTTATTTGGGGCAGGGGCAAACGGGAGTTTTCCTTGACGAGCACTCGGAAGCGTGCAAACCGAAAACGAACAGACCCCACCACCAAAAAAACACCAGTAGTAGTGAACCCCAGATACCAACAAAACACAAACCAAATCAGCAACAAACAAAAACAACAACAAAAAAAACCCCGAAGACCCGCAAAACCACAAAAAACCCAAACAAACAAACAAACAAAAAAACCCAAAACCAAACAAAACCACAACAAAATACCCAAACAAACCCAAACAATCTAAAAACCGAAACCAAGCAAAAGAAACCAAACCACACAACATAGTTTAAGATCTAACTGCAACACAGAAGTACTGCCACTGCACACAGAAAGCAGAACTATCCTTGTCTCCTAGCCACCGACAAACTTTTCTTATAGGAGCGGTGAGAGGGAATCGTGCTGAAAATGTGCTCGTCTGACACACTTCGGCACTGCTGACTCCTCAGGTCCCGGCTGCTCAGGGTGACAAATATCTATCTCGAACTGGAGAAACGACACTTCAATATTCCAGATATGCAGGTAAACCTGTAGAGCATTTAATCGCTTAAGCGACACATTTCTCCCTTCACGACTCCTGTCTGACACCCACGAGTGGATTGAGTGTGTGCGTGCGTGTGCACCCTAGAATAGGACAGCGTGGAAAATGCATTATTTCCTGAAATAATAAACAATCAGCTTGTTCAAATAATCCGGCTTTTGCAGTGTTTTGTGTGTGGAGGAGTGCTTACCTCAAGTCTACTCAGGTTTCCTAAGCACAAGAAGTCTGTAAACATTGCAAATCGTCTAGGAGAAGTGCTGGATCGAATTCTACGAATCTAGAAACAGACACGTACTGCGTTTTGTAAGAACAAAAATAAATTAGCAGGATACTCTGTTGAAGTAAAAAATATAGTGAAAGGGAAAATAAAGGAAAAGAAACTGAAATGATATTGGAAAATCTTGGCTCTGGTGAGCAAGGAAACATACTGTCTTACTCCAGCGTCACTTGATGAGACCATAAAGAGACACGTATTGTGCATTTTCTCAGTTTTTCAATATGCCACAAACATATAACACTGGCAAATTTCGACAGCTATTGCCGGGGCTCGAGTTGGTTTCCCTCAAGTGAAGAAACGCATCTTTAAGTGGGAAATCTGCCATTGGCTAACCACAGTCAGAGACGTCTGCTGGGATAAAAAACATTGTTAATTCTTTCAAGCTCCATCTGTGGAAATGATAAAGTGCAGCCATAATGGAAGACTGCAAGGTTAAATTAATTAAGTTCCACCATTATGCTGCAGTCTTCTGAAGATGATGGCTATTTCCCTCTTAAATGTCATTATTCCTAGATCTATCTAGCAGCTGATGCAATTTAAGTGATCATAATGTAAATTTAACAACACAAATAACACTTTCCTCCACGTATGTTTGAATGCTGCATGCAAAGGCTGTATCGCAAGCTTCCACTTTCCCCCGTAAACATCTGATGTAACCTTAAAAAAAAATTCTAACAAACCAGTAGGTATTTGGATACTTTTCTTCTGCGAAATCTTGGATCAATACTTTTGTTTCATGTTTTCATGTTCTCAGTAATGTTAAGGGATTCAGTTACAAACTCTTGCCAGTAAGAAAGAAAATATGCCCCGCTGTGCACCCTCCTAAACACTTCTAAGAAATAGTGTTTTCTTTTCATTTGGAATGACAATTTTGTTTGTCTGCTCTGCCCCGGCGAGCGAGACTATAGATTATTAGTAGAAACATTTAATTCCGCACCATAACGCAGGCGGCTTCGTCCAGGGCCGACACACGACCCCCGGCGCGGCAGTGCCAGGCGGGGGCAGCCGGGGGGGCACCCGCGGCCGGACCCCACCGGGGCCGGGGCGCTGCCTCCCTCCTCCGACAGCCTCGATCAAGCAGCCCGCCCTGCCGCCGTGCTGCTCTTCGACTTCATTTTATTTATTATTTTATTTTATTTTATTTTATTTTATTTTATTTTATTTTATTTTATTTTATTTTATTTTATTTTATTTTATTTTATTTTATTTCTTTAAGGAAGAGGCGTGTTTTTCTCTAAGTCTTTGCAGTACTTCATGGGTCATTATGGCTTAATGCAATTAACGTAACCTTTTGTAACCCAATATCAAGTACTTCCAGGACAAATCTTTAAACAGATCACTAATCGTAAAACAAGTTACGGTGTCTGGGAGTAAAAACTAAGCTATTTGCTATTTGTGCCGATACTTTCAAGCTTTTCCTTCTCCCTTCCCCCTTCTCCTTCTCGCTAGCTCTTGCATCTCGAGTTTATCGGTTTTGTTGAAACGCTGCTTCATGTTACTCTCCCTCTCCCCCCCCCCCTTTTTTTTTTTTTATTTTGAGTGCTCTGTATTTAGCCACTAGAAATCCAGCATTGGGGTTTTACAGTTTTCGTGACGAAGGCCGACGGGAATATTCTGAAGGAGGAAAAAGCGTCGGCGAGGAGAAGAGAGGCTGCGTGTCAAGGTGAGTGTCCCCGGGCGGGGCGGGAAGGGGAGCAGGGCCGGGCCTCCCGCCAAGCCACCGCTCCGGGGGCCGGAGATGCCGGGGGGGCCGGGCGGGGCTGGGGCCGCGGGGGCCTCCTGGGGCGGCGGGACCTCCACCCGCAGCGGCCCCTGCAGGGGGGTGCCCCCCCACCCCGGTGACTGCTCTTGCTTTTCCTTCAATGAGGGGCAGGGGCGCTTCGCAGCGCTCCCTCTGACCCCGCCCTCCTCCCCCTCAGGCCCGGGTGGAATGGGGTAGGAGACCCCTGGGGTAGGGGAGATAAAAGAGGAACCGTAAAATGTGTCTCTATAGTCACATAATGGTTTCTTCACCCCCCCCACCCCCCGGCCCCGCCCCGTAAAGCTTTCCGCGTCACGCACAATGAAACAGGTTTGGCTGAGAAGTTTATGTTTTATTTAACAATGAAAGGCACTTTCTGGCCTGTTCTTTGGGTCCCGCTGTGCAGTTTGGGAGTAAATCCAGGTGGGATATTTAAATTTAGTTCAAATATCACATGGATCATTTATAGGTGGTTCAAGGTAGAACCACCACTCACCCCGAATTCAGGCGTACTGCTGCGTGCCTGTGCAGCTATTTCTGTAGGTGGCTGTTATATAGATCATGTCCATGCAACCTACACTGACAGAGGTCTGGCTCAGTGCTGTGGTACCCAATGCAAAAAATCGAATGAAACACGTTGGAAGTAAATCATACTGGAATTCTGGTTCTGAGGAATGACATCCTAGTACTTAAACTATTAGTTTCTGTTTAGATAGATTATTTAATCTACCACACACCATCTCTATACTTTAATTTTCCCGATTAAGTGTGCAAAATTGGTCTTGTCCTGATTTCAGTTTTACAGCTGGGATTTCATTTGTATTCCCAGTTACCCCTGAGGAAAGAGAATCCCTACAGGAACCTGACAACACAGGAAAATAAGTCACAGTGTACTTGGGCATTATGCTACATTTTCAGAAGAATCCCTTAAAATGTGTCATCTTTTAGTGTTTTGCATTGAACTTCTGTATGTCAGGAACAGGAAAGAACTCTACGTGTTTATTGTAAAGATGTATTTTCCAAAAAGGATGTAACAACGATAATATTTAAAAGGTTCCAATTTAATGTTTTTGAGGGAAAAATAAAAAGAATCACTGTAGCCTGTCTTCAGAGAGACTGGCAAGTTTTGAAAGAAATCCTGAAGAATGCACAATGCGTTCACCTTGTCTAGTTTAATAGAGACAGAAAATGATTAGAGTGTGTTTTAATACTTGCCGTACATGTGACGTAGGACGCCAAGCCTCAGAACAGCTTAAATGTTGACATACCCAACTTGAAAAAGCTTGTCAAATAAATCAAACCATTCTGGGGGCAAACCCATGTTGTTTCTAAACCACAGAGTGGGGCAGTGGCCGTGGTTACTCCCATGGCTGAATGGTGAATGTATAGATTTAAAATACATTTTGCCACACTGGTTTCCAGAGGATTGTTTTGGCCTCGTATTCTGATGCCATGAGCCAAAACTCTGGTCAATGTTTTGACAACAGAGCCAGGAAAAACAAAAAAGGCTTAGCCTGTGAAAAAGAAATGAAGATGTAGTGAAGGAAAACAGTAGTCTCTCTGCCACTGCCTTACTCAATCCATATGTGGACTTAAACACAGGAAATACCCACCATTCACTGCAATCAAGCCAGGGGCTTGTGCATCAGAAAGTGCCTTGTGGAACTAATTGGACTCTATTAAGATTGTCATTGACATCGGAAAGCATTTTGAAATTTGAAATCGCAACATTTAAAGAACACAGAAAAAAGATAAGCTGCTGCAAAATTTTTTTTTTAATATGAAATATATTCATCACAACACTACAATGCTTTCATGAGGGCTTTTTGCATAAATTAATTATAATTTTGTGATGTTTGTGGTTTTAAATGCTTTATGCTTACTTTTCATCTGAAGTCTTTCTGATGCACCAGGTTCACTTCAGAGTGGAAGAAAATCCTAACTTCACTGATTTAAAATGGTGATAAACAACGTGCACACTACCTTTCATACAGGCAAAGTTTACAGAAAAAATAGAGCTGTAAATAATGGATCCCAGAATGATTTCTTTTTTTTTTTCCATTTTACAAACTTGAATGAAAACAACAACATTTGTCCTTGCCCACAAGTATTTGGCAAAGTGTCTATTTTAGCACTTCCATGCCAGATATCTGCTTGTGAGGTTTTGGTGATGCCTTTTCTGACTGCACTTTTTTCTTTTCTTTTTTTTTTTTTTTTAAATAATGTACTGTTGCATTTAGATTTTTAGCTTGGTGAGTCACTATTATACCTGACAAGATAACATTGTGATTGCCGATTAAATTCAACTTCCATGTGATTTTCAGTGAATTAATGTTCCTGTGAACTCCTGTGATCTTTGCCTGTTTGATTTTTCTTTGTAGTGCTTTGTGTCAAACCAGAGGGGCCATTAATGCTTCAAATGGTACTTTGGTACACTGCTGTACTATGGATTAAGTCCACTTGGCCTTCCAGATAGACTGGGGAGTGTTTGAGGGGGTAACATGTTTTCCACTGTTTCCAAGTCATTAAATAAGGCTGCTGTAGAGCTGTATAATAAAAATATGAATTCCTCCACATCAGCCACACAAGTATCATGACAGCACTAAGGACATGGAATTTAAGTGTTTTGGGTGCTGTGTGTACCTGAAGTTTTTTGTTTGGTTTGATTTGGTTTGGTTTGATTGGTTGGGGTTTTTTTGTTTGTGTTTGTGGTTTTGTGTGTGCGTGTGTGTTTTGGTTTTTTTTTCATTTTTTTTCCTCTTTGATCCCTTTTTGCATCCCAATACTATCTCATTCAAATTTCATGAAAAATTCCAGTTCAAAAATTCCATCTTTGAAAGAATTGCAAGAGCAAACCTGTTCATACAGAGTAAGTAATAATTTCCACTTGTTGAAACCCAGCTGACTGACATTTAGAACACAGGTAGCTGAGCTTCAGCTCCTAAAGTTGCAAATCCAAGCATTATATTTGTCCGAAGTGATTTTAACTCACTGTGTATGAAAAACATAATGGGAATAGAGGCTTGCTCTCTTTTGTAATTTCTTAGAATCCCAGTTTTCCTTGCCTGGCCCACAGATTTGGGATGCCTGATGTTCAGCATTCAATTTTCTCTCCTATTTCTTATGCTAGAATGCATTGAGTACCCCAGCTCTTCCTCCAGAGTCAGTGCACAGATCACAACCTCGTAATCCCCACTACCAGTTATTCTTCTAGTTGAAGAAGCAGCCTTAAACCTGACATTTTACAACATTTGTGGATTTGACTTCAGAATTTATGAATGATTCCTGAGATTTTATGTGGTTTGTTGGGGGAAAGGGCAGGGAGAAACTCTGTGTGTAAATACATAAAATGGGATGACTTTACAGGCATAAGTCAAGTCTGATTGTAATGTAAACACAACTGATTATTGTGTTAGTAGATGTCTGTAAAGTGTATTTAGAGTACAATAGCCCATATGATATATTCAGAAAGTGTCTGTACATGTAATAAATAAAGAACATACAAACCAGTTATTTCCCTATAAATAAAGTTGTTCATTCACCATGCACATGATCCTTCATTTTTTTTTTTTCCAATGTGAAACAATCTACATATGTAAAAAACTGTTTTGAACTCTCAACCCCATCCATGTATCCCCCAACATTCTGGTGGAAACAAAACAGAAAAGTCTGGCATTTTGTTATCTGGACTGTGGACAGATGTGCTGTCATTAATTTTAAACAATGAGAACTAACCAGGTACTGTAGGCACTCAGATTATATTCTGAAATTTTGTATTGCTCACTTTGGAGTGACAGCAAGTAAAAATCACCCCTGAAAGTCAATGTAGTTCGATTTCTAATTTATCCGTGTTTTTCCTGATGGAGTGAACATTAGGTTGATGTACACTGGAGACAGTGAAATTTGGAAGTTTCAGCTTCTTTGCTGACTTTGCACTGGCCACTGCCCATTACAGTTCTCTGCAAAATGAATGTTCACACTGATCCATTTTCTTTCGCTTTTTCACTATAGACATCTAAACATGTAAAATGCTGCTGTTCTCTAACAAATTGTAACAACAGAACAGCAGACATATATTGAGATAGAAAAAGAAAGTAAAGAAATAAAGGTGTGAGGGTAAGAGAAATGACAGAGATAAATGTGTATGTGTGTAAATCTATTTCCTTTGAGTGACACTTGATGAAAACTATAAATTACAACACACATAGCAGTAAAGCCTTCACTAGATGCATCTGCATCTCATCTGCTATATGCTGATGCACGTCTGTAGCATTTAATCGGATGCCATAGCGATAGGCACAGAAAAGAGAGGAGAGATTTTTAATTAAGATGCAGTAAGCCGAACTGAAACCAGTGTCGGAAAATATGAACTTGAGGGAGGATAATATTCTCAAAAATAATAATTGGTATTTATTTATGGCATCAGAATGCCAAAAGCAGTGGAGGCTGTCCTGGACCCACTTTATCTTGGTGTTGTCATTAAGTGTGTAGGACTTGAATTTCATTCCACCCCACTGATATGGTTGGTTGTGCCTGTGGACCAGCCTTTGAGCCTGGTTACTCTAAAGAAAGGTTTTTAACTTCCCAAAATTATAAATAACTTTATTGACCATGAGTAGTGTGAACAGAATGGCACAGACTATTAAAAACATTCCCTTTAGTTTGTGAATACATAATATCAGCAGTAGTTGTGGGACCTAGAGTATAAATTGGACAAGACTACTGAAGACAGCAAGATTTCTCTTATTAGCCATTGTAGAGTTCTTAAAATAACCATATAACCAAGTCCAAATCTGTTAAGCTGTCTTGGGAAACATACTGCTACAGACAAGTGATAGATCCTCAGCTGATGTAAACAGACATGGGTGTTTCAATGTGCTCCTCACACAGCTGTGGGCTCATCTCCGTAACAGTCTACACACTGGAAAGTGCTCTTCCTCCCTACTGGCCAAATGACTCCCTACTGTGTTGTCCATCCTTTCAGGAGATGAAAAATACAGAGCTCAATATGTATGTATCCTGACTTGAAGAAAATTCAGCTGCCAATGTTTGTGAAAGTGTATTACTGGATCAAAATAAAAATAATCAATTTATGTCTGTTACTCCATGTCTTTAGTGGGAAAAAAAAAAGAGAAGGGTATAATGTTGCACATTACATTTTCTAATATTCCAAGGTAAATGGCCTAGAAAAATCCAAACATTGTTATTTTTAGCTCTGTTTTCTCTCTCACTCTCTCTTTCTTCCCCCCACCCCCTCCTGTCCCCACAAAAATTCAGGCCAATTTCAACCACATTTGAGAGAGGAGGAGAACTCTGAAACATCGTTAAATTCCAATAACTGCCATGAAAATTTGTGGCTGGATGGAAGAGAAAAAAACATATTTGTTCTTCCAGGTAACTTGACCCCCGTTTGGCAAATCGAGCTTTGCTTCTGCCTGGCAATGGACAGATGCACGATGGATGCTCTTGGCCACGTTATCAGCCAGCTCACCAGTAAACCTATTGCTCCAGACAGGCTTCAGGCTGTACTCTCTCTTGCCAAAAGGGATTATCAAGTAGGGACGTGAGAGATGAATAGGGTTAATACTGCAGTAACATAAAGAGGATATAAGACACAAACACAAAGGGGAACTGACTCTGTTAGCTACTCGTGGAACAGCTAGTGTTTTAAATATACCTAAGGCAGTTATTACATTTTTCCTAGACATCAAGTCTCATGTTTATGAACTATAATCCTTGGATAATATATCACTTTCAATAAATAGCAGCATTTGATTTTCATGCTATGGCTCTTTCAATGAAGTCATTTAATTGAGACAGGATATATGGTATTTCCACACCAACACATACAACATCAGCTTCTTTTAAGGGACAACACATTAAACTTCCGTTCGCGTTCTTCACTGCTGAGTACACGCTTTAGCTTTACAGTTCTTTCTATTATTTTGCACATGTATTTTAAGGATTTTTAAATTTACAAACGACTGATGTACACAACATATTTAAATAAAATTGTTCTGCTGACTGTGGAGAGACCCGACTCCCCACTTAGGCAGTACTTTTAAATGCCTTCAGATAGACGGTGTGAAAAGCCTAAGTGGAGGAAGAGCTTGGACAGAACCTGCTCTCAGCATGAGATCAACCGCCACAATATAAGAGAAGGTTTATTTTCCCCTCAGGATGGGCCTAAAGAAATGTGACTTGTCTGTGAAGGAACATAATTAGGATCCTTCCCTACATTAACAGATATGCAGTCTGCCATCACTTCCCCAGCCAGCCCCTGCCAGAGGGGCAGAGGTGGGGATGACCAGTGCAGAGGGACAAAGAGGTTCCCTCACAGGCTCTGTAATTTCCCACCTTCTCTTCACTTCCTGACCCAGGGGCTGCCTTTTCACTTGTCTTCCCCTGCACCAGCTTTTCTGCAGGGCTTTCACTGAGGTAATTGCCACCTTCTCTTCTGTGGTCACTGCCTCCTTTGGACAACAGAATTATCTCCAGCTCTGATTTCCTAATGCTTCTGGAGCTATTTGGTGCTTCCCTTCCTCTGCTTCTTTTGCTGTCTCTCCTCTTCCTCTGCCTTTCAGTGTCTTCTTAATGTTTTCTTCATTGTTCCTTTTCTCCTTTTCCAACTTGTCCTTTGGCAACTGAATTAATGTTGATGGCTTTTTTACCATCTCTAGGACGGTGGCTACTGAGTATAAGTTTCTGTTCCTGACAACATTCTTCTTCTTTGTCTTGGGGATTCTCAGATTTCACCCCTCAAGTCTATCCAACGTGCAATTGCCAACATTTTCTGGCTAGCTTGCATTGCAGTTTTCTCACTATTTAAATGAAAAAAAAAAAAGGCAAACCTGGGGTCTCCTTTCTCAAGAATACAAAGGGGATGTTTCTATTCTTGGTGGTCTAACAGGTAATAAAGATAAACCTTGCTTTTTTCTGAAGTCAGGCTACACTGTATATATTTATATGTAGCTGCTATGGTGACATTTACAACAAATCGTTATCATTCATGTGGAATAATCTGTCAAATATGCAGGGATTTAAATATTTTACCACTAAAAATTGCCTGTGCTTTTCTTAGTTTTATGTCGAAAATTCCACATCGTTCTTAAAAAAACACTTTCTCCTCCAATATATATTTTCCAAAGCTGTGTTATTGTAAATTGCTATAAATGATCCACGTTTGTGTGGGGGAGAAGGATGGCAACAGGAATGCTCATTCCTCCTGAACAGGCTTTGTTTGAACTGGAAGAAGACAACTGAGATCCTTCTGCCATAGTCATTGTGCAGAAGGATAGAGAAGAGGTGGAGGGATTTCTTAGTCCAGCGGTGATTTGATTACAAATGAAGAGTCTCGCGAGGAAGGTGACTCCTCTCCAGAGAATAACTGAAAATAGTTCCATCCAGTTTCATGAGTAGTGATGAGCCACGGACAGGATGTATAGGTCAAGGATAGGAAAGAGGAGAGACACATAGAGGGGACAAGCAGATAGCATGAGCCGAACAGTTGTCATTTTGCTACTGATGATGGGAACTGTCTACTGGCTCCAAAATTAAACAGCTGCATTTGCTTCTGTGGTATGCTGGACACCGAACTAGATAATGGAAGCTGTCCCTCTAATGGGAAAGAGTATGAGTTTCTGTACAAAGATCATACTAATTTATAGGTCTGGTGACCTTTGCTGCAATATCAATTCCTGGATGTGTACAGCCAAATAAGACAGTGAAGGGAGGTCACACACCACGTCCTTGTGTGATGCAGTGAAGATGACCAAAGAAGCAAAAGATGATAAATCTGTCCACAAATAAAGGTGAGGAGGACAAAATTAGAGCATACACTTCATTGGCATTAAGGTACAGACAGAAGAAAATTACTTTTTATGTTGTAGTTAATTCTTTGGATGAGTACCAGAAACAACAATTCTTTTGTCTGAATTGGAAGCTCTTATTGTCAGCTGTCAAAAATCCAAGATTTTCTTTTAAAAAGTCTCAGAGATCTAAACCAATAAATGTTCTGTTGCTTCAAATCCAGTGGTGGAGACCTGGCATACCAAAGTCCTCCTTCTGTTCAGTAAAGATTTCTACAATGTTTGTCTTCCCATTAGGGAGATCAGTAGAAATGAATACATATTATAACATATACTTCACACATTTGTTTCAAAGATGAATTTAAGACATATTTAACATCTTCTGGAGAGCTTTGAAGATCTGAGGGGCTAAATTTTGGCAATTCAGACAAAATATGTAACTAACCTAATGATGTAGAAATCAATTTTGTAGCTGTTTCATATAGCCAAAGGCTACCTTTCCTGCATATCCTCCATAAAGTAGGACCAAGGACAACTGTAACAGAGGATGGACAGAGGACTGAGGTTTTGCAATATGCATACATTGCCACTACATTTATCCAGGGCCACTGAACACAATGACTTCATCCATCCTGGCATGCCTGAAGCCTGACCTCAGCTCACTTTGGCTTCAGCTTGGGTTGAAGGTTCTTAGCAGGTGCTGGCAGCTCTGTGGATGTGACACAACATATATAGCTCTCTCTTCATCCAAGAACCAGGATCAGTTTCACGCTGACCCTGCAAATTACATGTGTGCTATGCAGAGTTTGTCCTGTTGTTGTTGTAGTTTGAATGATCTAAGTTTACAACCGAGTCAAGGCTTGTAAGGAGAGCTGGTATCTTTTACCAGATCAAACTGGAGCAACAAAGCGAAAAAGCAACCTAGGAGCTTCCAGACACAAAGGTCTGTCTTGTCCTGCTCTAATGGCAAATCAGAAATGCTGAAGGGCCTGTGTTGCCCTCCAAGTATGTCCTATCAACTGGTATTTTATCATTACACATGTAATTTTTTTCCAGTAGTCTTTCCATTAATTTTAAAGAGATATTTCTCTGTGATGGACATTCACAAGAACACAGGACACTGATTTTAAACAGACACTTTTCTTTTGATCATTCATGCTCACAGATGTCTGTTGTAATGCTAAGTGACAGATTTGATGGGAAGTAGCAGCGTGCAGCAAACAATCCTGCATGGAAGCATCAGGGCTTCCTCTGTCCATCTACTGAGACGTTTTGCTTCAGCTGAAGCCCTGCTTCTCAGCAAACCACCCATTCAGCACACAACGCTTCTGTTGGCACCAGGAGATCTTAATCTGCTCTGAAATCCACCAGTGGGTTTTTATTCACATAAACTTCCTTCCACATGGCAAAATTAGTGCTGATCACAGACACTACAAATATAGTAGCAGGTAGTACAGAGTGGTATGAGCAGATCAGTGGAACCAATCTGTTGGTGCTGAGGATGAGGCATGTGTCAGAGGGGATTTTCTTTGGGCTGGTTTGTGCCTGGTTCTAGGACCTGTTCGCTACCTGTTAGTGGTTGGAGTATACTAGGTGCAGTCCTCGAGCACATCTGGCTTGGTTTCATCTGAAAACTGTTTATTGAATGTCCCTTTAGACCACTCCGTGCTGTGATTCAAAGCATAGTGAATGGGAACAACCAGGAGATTTGTTCAGAAATGCACTTCTGTTCTGATCTAAAACACTGTTGTAGACTCCTCTGGAGCACACCGTGCTGTAGCACGGCCCATCAGAAAGGCTACGTCCTCCAGAACTTTTTTAGTTTGGCATTATAATTCCTTTATTCAGGGAGGGATATATTCCTCCAGAAGGCTTGGAATGTGGATAGACACTTGCTGCTGACATTAAAATAACAATAACGAAAACCATTATTTTTTTAGTTATTTTTAGAAGTCAGCTTCTAATGAAAATATTCTAACATCACCAGGTAAATTTTATCCCTGTGTCTGGGTTACAATGCCACAAGTCATATATGAGTCTGCATGTAGAACTCTGACTAACCCAGAAAGTACTTTTTTAGGCAGAAGTTCTAAATAGACATACTATTTTAATATCTATAAAAAAGGAAATATCCTATTTTTAGTGTCTGGTGATGTAGCCATGAGCTTCTAATAACAAACAAGCAAGTGTGATGCATTTGCTAAAAAACCCCCACCAAACTAACACACAAACCAATTCTAAAAAAACTCAGTACCCCTCCGCACCCCCCCAAAAAAAATCAAGAAGCCTTTTATAAGCCTATGCAAATACATTCAAGATAAGGGGATGAGAAACAGTAGTATGAAACATAAGGCTGACCACACTTACCCTAGTGAGAAATGTTTTCATTATTGTAGTGGAAGTAATGTGCCTTAAATAGCTAAAATGTTTAATCATCTCATCTTAGAATGTTTTAATCACCAGCCTAAATTAAAAATATAGGAAGTACCGGCAGTGCAATAGTTCCAATAAATGTGAAGAAAGAACTAAGTGCCAAGAAATACATTAAGAAATTATTTTTGCCTCTACTGCTACAGTTAAGAGAATACAGCTGTCACTGTTGCTTTGCTAAGGTCTTTCCTCTGAAGGTAGTCCCATTGATTGTGGCCAAAAGATGCAGTTATTTTCCACCATGTGACTTTATTCAGACACTTTTGTGAAACTGATAAAAAATTTGACAAGAGGAAATGACATTAGAAAGCATTATATTATTGTTATCACCATCATCATCATCATCTCTATTGTTTTAATTTTGGGGGGATCATATTTGATTCTGCTTGCTGATTCTACCTTAGGGTTTTATGGGCACTGTATGGACACTGCAAGCGTGAAGAAGACATTTTGAAAAGATTGTGACGATTTTGCACTAATTCCAAGAAAATTCTAAAGGTCTTTCCCGCACTCCTCAGATTCAGCTGTGCACTGACTGTGCTGGATTGCAGGACTTGGCTCTAACTGCAGTTTGAACTACAGGAAGGTTTGGAGCAGACAGAAAAAAGTACAATGTGTGTCTGAACACATTGTAAAATAAGCAATGTAAACTATGAATATGGAAGAAGAAAACAGAAAGTAGATTTCCAATCTCTTCATAAACCATAAAATATATCCTACAAGTAAAATAAAATCCTCTGTCTATGCCAAGCATTGCTCCATGGTAATTTTTCATCACACTGTATCCATTTGCATGAGCCACTAACTCCGGTTTGTAGCCTTCCACTGGTCTAGACAGACAAATCTTTGGAGATCTATTCTTTTTGATGGATTTATCAGATTTCCAGCCCTGTTTCCCCCCTCTTTCTAATTTCTGTTCCTTCCTCACTGTTGTGCTGGCTGCAGTGGGTTGCCGAGGTAGGTCCACAGAACTAACCCTGCGGCAGCAGGGCGAGGAGCTCGCTTGCTTGCCGACTCTTTCTTTTAGTCTTCTTTGAAGTGAACCCCCCATCTCAGACTTATTATGATATGGAAACTGGCTGCCTCTACAGTAAATTTAAAACCTATATGCTGCCACCGAGGAGCACAGAAAAATAACTCCATCCTGTGCTCCAGCTCCTATAATACAACGCGTGTGCTTGCTGCACACGCTTTTGTACATTGTGTATCCAGCACACTTAATATTGCACTCTATGAAAAACTTTGTTGATATAAGATTGCTAAAAAGGGCTGCAATAAAGCTGTTTTCTAACATGGCAGGTTTTGTTTATTTTCAGAGTTCAAGAACACAGTGCTTTGGTAGTTCTGCAGTCCCGGATGTGTAAGGTATTTAAAAATCAATTCCAGAAACCAATGCAATTCCATCCAAGGTACATCAAGGGCTAGATGCCAGCCACACTTTCAGTATAAATAATGTAAAGTCATCAGTCACGTTTTATAGTAAGCAAAGTAAAATTGAAGAAGTAAAGACAAGCTAATAAAATAATTAATATTAGTGGAAAATAACTGGTATATAGTAACAAATACGTTTCTGTAGACATACCACTTAACTCTAAAAAAATATATACATACATATATGATGGCTACAAATGAGCTTGTGATTTTCTTCCAAAAGTATTTGAGCAGGAAGTAAAACATTTTCCCAGTGGATGAAATAACATTCATTTTTGCCAATCTAAGCAACGCAGATTTAAATTTTATGTGTGTCCAACTGCTTGCTCCCCCTCAGCTAATAACCTGCCTGCTGGAAACATTTCAAATGAAAAGGAGTTCACAGTTCCTAAGCCCAGCTCTGAATATATCTGCCATGCATGTAAACAAGTAAACCATTATGTTTCTTGTTGAGATAAAGAATACCATGATAAGTGGGGACTTTTACAAAACAAAGGGCTTCCTATTGCGAGTGTGGATAATCTTCCAGAAAACCCTGTGTTTTGGCAAATCACACCAGATTAATCTATTAGGCATCTCCTTTCATCATCAAATTTCCGCTGCGTATCACAGTGGCTGCCTTATCAAGCACCCTTTTCTCAATAGCGGGCCCATTCCTAGGATTTCAGGTGCTGGCCTTCCGCGCTCAGAAAACAGGTGTCCCCACTGTTTTCAGGCAGGAAAGGTCCCTGCACAGAAGCCTGGGAAAGGGCAGGGGTATCAGCCGCTGTTCTACCTGAAGGAACAGGTAACAGGAAACTGTTGATTCAATGGGTTGAACTTAATTGGCATGCACTAGTCAGTACTGAGAGTTTTTGTGAATTAAAAATCCTCATAAGAATTCTTCCTGACAAAAGTTTCAGAAAGGGGGGAAGATACGTGCCCAGAGATGCCCTCCCAGGAGCAGCCAGTTCTTGTAACTCTGTTTTAAGTGCCACATTCTCTCAATGTATTCTAGAAAATATGAGCTAGGAGTTGAAGGCAGCATGTCAAGCTTTACGTGGTTACGTATAGTGCCTGAGCTGTTAGGCAAATTGCCTATATTCAGGAGGAAATGGATTTCAAATCTCAACTAAAGGCTAATACTCCAAACCAATTAGTATGATGGATCAGGTTTTCAAGCTTTCAGTACCTCCCCTGGCCAGACTTTTTATTTTATTTCTCATTAATGAAACTGGGCATATGGTTTCTGACCAGACTATTCATCTGTGAAATAAGGCCATCCACTAGGTCACCCAGAAATGCCACAATATGGAGCACTGATAGAGCCACAGGGACAAAGAACAACATTTTAAAGTTGACAGAGAAAGATGTTTCACAGGAGTCAGTAAATTCTTGCCCCGCAGTGCTTATCTCTTCTTGTCAGGATGGCATCAAGCAGTTCTTGTCCAGGCGGGTGTTTCAGTGCCCACCTGCCTTCTCCAGCAGAAGGACCTTCATTCTCTGCTCTAAACCCACTCCTAAAAAATTGGCTTGCACAGGCTTTACTGTAATGAAATCAAGGCAGGCAGGAAGGCCGGCACAGTGACAGCAGGAAGAGCCAGTCTGCTCTCAGCTCCTGGCTTTGATAGCGGGGCTGCTCAGAGGCGACGGGATGAGCTCCCAGCTCTGCTCGCTGGGTCGGAAGCGTTTGATAAGCGCTCGCCTGCCCTTCCGGGACTCCACAGCACAGGCTTTGTTTCATCTACAGATGATTAAATGGTCTACAGGGCAATTACAAACTGAAGGAAGGAATAGCCAGCTCTCTCCAGGTTTCCTCAATCAGCACGATTGAATTTCTCAAAGGAAGGCAGCAGTAGCAACAGCAGGCTCAATGACTTTTCCTGAAAAATGTTCTCCAGTTTAGGATTGAACTTTCATTTAACTACTTGCTGTTTAATTTTATTAAGTGCAAATTGTGGCTTAATAGATTTACAGTTGCCATAAACTTTGGCATCATGAAAGCTGTCAGAGTGGCCAATTGCACAGCATATTGCTTGTATGGTGCTAGAAAGGGCGAACTGGACAAACCAGGCACCAAGAAAGTCTGCAGAGCATTTTAATGAGTGTGTGCATGGTCTTTAGAGAGGCAGACAGAGCTGAAACACAAGCAGTCACTCACAGTAACTTCCGTTTGCTCCTCTCTTTTCTAGGATTTAGAGTGAAAGTGGAAGACTTCAGGAGTTTATCTGCATATGAAAAATACCATATTTTGCCTTTTCAAACACAAACTTTGTAAATTGCTAGACAGTGGTTGGCCCAGTCCAAAAAAGGAGTGGTTTTTTTTGTTGTTTTGTTGTTGTTGTTGTTGTTGTTGTTTTTTTTTCCCTGTGTGCCCATTACACTGTAGCTCTGTTCTGCACTCATTACACTGTGTTTAGCTCCAGATACATACCAGCAAAAAATGTAGACATACTGGAGGGAGTTCAGAGAGAAACATCAAGCCTAATTAAAGGGCAGGAGGGACAGACTCCTGTGAGAAGATTAAAAAAAATTAAATACAAATGGTTTGGTTAAGCAATGATGGGGCATTGGGCATGACACTTGCCCTAGGACAAAGACCACAGGCTGTGTAATTTTTACCTGTGCAACTCCAGGTAACCTCCCTCCTGATCAGGTAACTCACCTAAGTGACAAGGGCTAAAGAGAGGAAGAGAAGATGTGTTTTCATTTTGGGGGTGTGGATTATTTTCCCTTCTTAATAAACTCCCCTTTGGGAGGATATTGATTTCGGAAGCTGCTAGCTTTTCCCACCAACCATAGTTTTTTTGGCAACTGCCTGGATCCCCTCTGTGTGTTGCTAAAGAATTGGCTAGTTGACTCCAGACAACATATGTAGGGATTTGAGTTAACCCCCACTCAGACATGTAGAAAACCATTTCAGAGATCTTCAGGAAGTTTGATGCTAGAATAAAGCAAGGCTGCTACAGCTCTACCCTGTTTCATCCCCTGAGCAAAGAACTCTGCTATGTAAGAGTACCAAAGCAGAGAAAAAAAAAAGAGCTGGTGTCTTATGCAGGACAAGCATTTTCCCCCTGTGTTCACACAGGGATATTTCACATCTCTGGCTCACATCAGCAAATATTTCCATATGCAAAGATGCACCCAGACATGAATCAGCAGAAAGGAAAGCTGTAAGTAATGGGGGGAACCTGTTTTTGCCGTTACTGCATTCTGAAAAGTGTTTACCTTCATGTCCAAATATTCTGTAAATCAGTGAGATGTACATATGAACTTTGTTGAGTGACAGCAATTGTACCTGAGGACAATATATCAAAGGACCTAATAATTACAAAAATAGTTTATTGGTGTAATGATCCTGTGTTAAACAAGACAATTGATTTCAAACCAAATTTAAAGGACAAATAATTATATAGTGTCTATACTGGAAGAATTAAATAACCCACAGAGTGTGTATGATGACTTGTAAACAGGCATGGACCTGACAACAACAGGGATCGAGGGGACTTTTGCCCTTCTGTTCCACCAGCACAGCTAATGAGCCTACAGCTTACAAGGCCACAGTATCCTTACAGCCCATTCCCACTCCTGTCCTGTCAACAGCCCTGCCCCGTCCCATAACATGGTGCGTAGATCACATCAGAGCGACTGGAACAGAATTATAATGTGTTGGGGTGCACAAATCACTACCAATAAAACCCCAACCACCTCCTAAAAACAAATAAAGGAAGTTTATTTTCTAGACCTTCTTGTGGTCTAGCTGTTAAGTTGTACTTTAAGGGAACCAAATAATGTTCTAATACAATTTGTAGTTAACTTTGTGGTACTGTCAGTCTGTAAAGCACGACCTATTCATTCTAAACAAAGCTCAACTGTGTGCTTTCCTTGTCTTTGGACTAGAAAACACAGCTTAACAGACACAATCAACAAGACTTTTTTTTTTTTTTTTCCCCACAGTGACTTCGTGTGTAAATTCAATTAATTTATTTCTGGAAACCAGATGAATATAAGAGTTTTAAGGCTCAGTCCACTCAGCTAATTGCAGTGTAAAACACTCTGCATGTTTGTTGCAAAAGACCATTTTGAAATGGCTCAAATATCTCAGAAAATTGCCTAAATCTTCTTTACTTCATTAACAAATGTCATATGTACAGATCGTCAGAGGACTTAATGGTGACCATGCTAATAGACAACTGCCAGCATGCTGCGGTGAGCGAGGCCATTTGTAATTCTCATTAACAGTTCCACCATTTTCAGCTGTATGAAAAGTGATAACACACTGATCTAACAGTCATTAAGAACTTTTTCTTACTCCTTTAGGATTAATTTGCACTGACCCAGAATTCTGTATTTGCTTAACACAAGCAGTGGGCCACTTTGATGTTATCTGCTTCTATAAACAATAGCGTACAGTTCTCTCCTGGGCTAAAACAGCTCTTATTCTACTGAGAATTAGCTGTATTAATCATTCTGAAGTCCAAGAGTGCATGATCATAAATTGTGTGCAGGGACCTCACTTAGCAACTCCCAAGACTCTCATTTATCAACATTTTTTTTTCCTTCCTGGATATTTAGTATGTAGGGAGTAATTTATTTCTGAGCCAGTACTTTGTGATGTCTTTCATGTTGAAGTAAAGTTGGAAAACTTTCTGCAACAAATATAATTTTTCTTACTTCTTTAGTGTAGAAACAAAAAATATGGACCACAGCTACAGACTGATTCCCTCAAGTGGCCAAAGCAGAAAACACAGGCCAAGCTTCCAGCCACTGAGCTCTGCATTGGATGAACCAGGCAACGGGAACTAAAAATGAGGAGAATTTCACACTAAATATGACTTTTCTTAGTTATTGAATTACAGCTTTAAAAATATGGGGCATCTTTAAAGCTGATACCTGCCTTTTTCTTACCTTTCTTAAACCAAGTTGCTAAAACAGAATTAAGGTATAATTAAAGCAGATAAACTCTACAGAGAACACTACCTTAGTTTGTCTTTTTCCAGAAAAGATATAGCTACAAGTGAATGATGTTTTTGTTGCCATTCTTTGGTCATTTTCCCACCACCAAAATAGACTACAAATCTGCCAAAAATGTAAGGAGGAAAAATGCTGCTCCGTGTCACCTCATAGTTGATGTGATACCATGTCTTTCGTACTTTTAATGCAGCTAGTGAAAGACTTTTATTTACAGTCTCCCCTCACTTACAAAAACCCCTTGCAAAAGGATACGAAGTCAGACCATACAGAAATCACAGACAGAAACAGCAAAAACATTTTGAGTGAATGGATGAAAACCTTGGGTCTGAGATGGCTGTCTTTTATCCACACAGCTCAATTTCTTCAGCTTTTGGTATTTTCCATTACCCAAACCAAAACTGGGAACAGAGGCCTTGATTCTGCTCTTCTCGAGAGGAGCATGCATGAAGTATCTTCTCTGACTTACTGGTTAAAGTCCAGATTTAAGTCATTTTTGATGAGAAAAGACTTTTGGCCCAACTTGGGCAGAATCAAACTCACAAGCATAGAAATCTTTCTAACTTTTTTCCTAGTTTCATCCTGAGCTTAACTTCAATTTCAAAGCTCTCACTGTTTTATTGTAAACATGTGGGTTTTAAAGTACTGCACCGCTCCAAAGTTATCTGCATGTGAGTTTATTTTATATTAAGTACTTAAAAAAATGTCTGAGCATTAAATGCCAACAGAAACAACAAAATTATAAATAAATCACCACATTCAGCAGAAATGCTTTAATTCAGAATGTAATAAAGACAGTCAAGGTTTAAAAAGTTTATGCCAGAGTGTAAACTGAAGGAATTAGTATTTTTTTTTCCTGGAGACAGTTTTGCTGCTGCAGCCAAAAGATTCTCAAAGGTTGTTAAGAAATATAAAGAAAAAAAAAAAAGACAGTGGAAAAAATTTTATTTCCCCTCAATAAATTCTGGCTTCTGCAATTTGGCATCGTTATCAGCCATTAAGAACATTTGTTTTAGTGGAAGCCAAGCACTGCTGTTACATTCACAGATTCTCCCTCTTTTCCCGTAAATAAGCATTCAGGAGCTGTGACCTATCCTCACTTAGAGTTGTGCAGTCTTACTGATGTCCGTAAAAGCGTGAAGGCAACTGCTGTGAAAGCTCCTCATACTTCAGAGGCTACCCTAATTCTTCCTGGATTTCTAATTACAGAAGAGCTTGCTTCCAGATTCAGGGGGCAAAATTCTGCCAGCAGTGAAGTGAGACACCCTGGCTGATTTTAACCCAGGCAAATTATCAGTAACTACCTGTGGAAGAATTTTTCTTTAGGATGACAGACGCATGTTGCACGTGTATAATGAATGCCTGTATGATGCAATGTAGATGTGCCCACTTCAGTGTTACAAAATTCTGGGCATCCTGGTCCGCTGGACTGGGTGTTGTGTCATTTCATGGGAGTAATTAATTTTTTTTCCTGCCTCATGAAACACTGCATCTCCCTCCACAGAGCACTGCAGACATACTTACACTGCGTTTAATCTCTAGCACATCAGCTCAACTTCATTTAAAATCCTGTGGATGGATGCTTGACACAATCCTCGAGAGTTATTTTTGTATCACCCATACACTGAGAACTGTACTCCTGGCTGAAACAAGGGTAAATAGGGGCTTTCAAGTGCCTTCTCTTCAATGCATGGTCAGCATGCTTTTGATTGCTTGTTCTCTGCTCCTTTGTATACTGCTGCTGCAGTGAGATTTGATCTGGGCTTATGCCTTGAGCATTATCTGATGGATCCTGTGTCTGTAGCCTGAGAGAATTAAACTATCTGCTTAATTTAAGATCCATTTTAAGAAGTTACAGCACTTCCACTGCCCTTGTCACTCATGCTTGCATTGGCATATCTCTGAAGAATTGCACAATTTGAGTACAGCTATTAATTTATTGAAGTCTTGCTATTGTTATTATTAACTCTCCTGAGATTTAATTCCTGATATTAATTTTGCACTTCTCATTAGCTGTCACAGTATATTGCCTTGTGTTTATGAGAAATCTATCTTTTGTTCGAAAAGTGTGCTCCCAAAATTTGCAATGTTGGAATACATACTCACTTATGAAAGCCCAAGGTCTGCATTACAGTCTCATCTAAACATGAAGGAATAAACATAAAACTGTGTTTACTGGTAACATTACAAATAACGACCACTAAGTTTTAAATTACATTTTAGTCCTTTTCTTTTACGGCTGTATTTGGTGGCTCACCTGCATTAATAATTTCATGACAGTATGGGAGAGGCCATGAAGAACAAGGGTCTATCATTGAGAACTCCCCTACTTCTGCTCCCTGGACATCTCTATGAAGGCAGCATGCTGACAAGGTGTCTATAGATGCTCACAGAAGTCTTTTTTATATGCATTATCTTACTGGCAAAAGGATTTGACATCTCTCTCTAAGAAAACAGAAGGCTATCCTACTTGTGGAAGACCTTCTTTTTAAGAAATATCAGCCACCTATTTACACTCTAAAATATAGGTAAGTGAAATTATATTTTCCCATGACATCACACACACATTCTCTGCAGTGATTTAAGAATGAGGTCACGTAGTACCTGTCCTTTGCAAAGGCAGTCTTTCCAGCTGGTGTGTCCTCATGTTTTGGATGCCTGCTGAAGATATTGATATCTCTCTAAGTAGAATTTCCTCCAAAAGCTTAAGAAGGGGCAGAAAGGAGAACTGCTGCATTCAATTACCAAAAGGATGTATCTGCTAGTCAGGAAGAAAAGGTGGTTGCTCCTGCTCTTTAGAAGCAAACTCTGGCAGATCAAAAATACACAGTATTTTATTTTGGTGTTTGATTTGAATAAGGAAGGCAGAAACTTGCCTTGAAGAAGAGTGGCCTCTGAAGAACTTGTATGTTGTGGTGCTCCTCTTAAAATAAACAAGCAGAATCTTCCAAAAATCAGTTTTTCCTTATAAATTGCTTTTGCTGTAGTTTGGGGGCTGGGAGTAGGAAGGAAGTACTCTTTGATCAAGGTTTGTATTGAACCTATAAAAACGAATAGACAAGACTTGATGGTCTGTGTGGATAATTTGCTCCCTAAACATCCTCTCCTAATGGTTCCCTTCTGGTACTTTGCTCCCTGGAAGTTTGGTTTCTTTCAAAGTGGAATATGAAAGTGATAAATGAGGACTTGAGGACGAGATCACTTGGTGGGAGGATGCAGCCAGGTTTTAGTAATAGAGGCAATGTCAAGAGCTTTGTTTACGATCCAGTTGTATGTTGAACAGCAGGAAACAAGGAATCTGCTCCCTGTCTGCAGGTACTCTACAGACCCAAAGTGAAAACTCAGATGAAACCGTTTGGACAGACATTCTATTCCTCAAACATTGGCTCTACTTTTGACATGGTGTATCAGATTCTTCAAGTGAGCGGAAAGGAGAGGATAAATGTGGGAGGACTTCAAGAGCAAATCACAAATACACTGCTCATGACAAAAAAAACCACAAAGAGCCATCTTTTTGCTTCATGTTGTTTTTTTTTTAAAAAAATGTCTGATGACTACTTAAAGACTGAATTGTAAAAGACCACCGGACTACACTGAATTTAACAGAAATCTAAAATTGAGCTGGAAAAAATATACTGATTATGGGCTGTTGAATTGGAAAGTGGTCAATATTGTTCCCAGGATTAGATGATCTTGGTTATTAGAGCATTTAATATTTGATTTGTGCATAGTCTCCAGTTCATTTACCGTGGGAATTAAAAAAAAAAAAAAAAAATTCAAGGATTTTAAAAGTAAGTAGAGGAAGGAGAAGATTATACCATGCTTAATCCTACAATTTCCTTACTGCTAATGAGTTATGGGAGGATATACAGTTGTTCTAGCTTCTGAACTGTGAAGGGCAAACAGGAATACAGGTTCTGTTGCCCTGGAGCAAAATGTGGTAATTCTATCTTCAGAACGTTCCTTGTGAAATGCCTTCTGACTAGGAGTTCAATAAACTCTTCCTTCCAGAAGGTGTGAGGGTCTTGAAACTACTCAATACGAAACAGAGACACAAAAATTTCTGCTGAATCTGCAGTCATGCTTTGGAAGTTTTGTGTCATTATTTACAGATAATATGCCCATGGCTATTATGGCATTAGGCAGTGCAAACAGGAATTTCTGGAGCCAGTCAGGGCTCTGACACTGTTAAGAAGAAACATGCTGAGGTTTTATAGTCTTTTCTGAAGGGCTGAAAGGGACTGGTCAGAGGCAGGGGTAGGTGGTGATGCAGGAGGGGCTTAGGGTGACAGGTTGGGAACATGAGGGCCAGCAGCAGCAGCACTGACAGCTGGAGCTGTGCAGCTGCGTAGGCAGATGGCTTATTTAACACAGAGGAGGAGACCGCCTGGGTTGAGCTCCACAAAAGGGTCAGTGTTGCTCATATCTGAAGCCTGAGACAACATAAAGAAATGGCTTCTGATATCAAAGGAGAAACAATTGTTATAACCAGAGGCTTATAATTAATAAAACTTCTCCGCTGCTATCCCCTTACTGTAAGGGAGGAGAAAATTGTTATCAGTGCCTTGGTGGAGAAGGAAATGACAGACAAGACAGAACGTGGAAGATGTTAGCCCTTTGGCCAAGAAAAGCACATGAATGTGATGTTCAAGACAGAAGATGAATAAACATCTTGTTACTTTCGTGCCTTCTGCCTGCACTCAGCTTTCCTTGGATGTCAGGTTTGGTTTCCCTGGCAGTTCCCGTGGCACTGGTACTTGTCGGTCATGCTTTTTTATCACATGAAGAAATTGCAACCATGCTATTGTGCAGTCACTTAGACAGGGACTGAGCCTGCCTCTTGAAACTGTATGTCACCAATTATTGTAATTTTTTAAAGATAAGCAATCAATTATAATTAGTCCAATGAAACTTTTTTTTAAATCAGCTGCTTGAAACATTCCCCTTCTGTTTCACATCTGTTTCAAGATATGCAGTTAGCTTCTGTTTCCTTGTTATTCCATCTGCAGTTTCACAGCTGCATGTGTCCTACGTGCTGTTGTTTTGTTTAGTGACAGCATTTAGAATAAATTATTATTTCTTCCTATAGTCACAGTTCTGATAGATGTATATGTCTTTTCAAACCCATCTAGGGATCAGGATTGAAATTGTATCTACCTTAATATAATCTGCTACCATAAAGGACAGGGAAACCATATATTTTGCTTTGAATTAGTTGCTAATTAAAAACAAGGTTTTATGTAATTTTATTTTTAAGTTAATTCACATCCCTGGGAGGTAATGGTGCAGGGTTTTTTCTGGTTGTTATTTGTTTGTTTGGGTTTTTTTTTTTTTTAATACATACCAGTGGCTTAAGCACTACTAAAAAAGCTTTCAGTCTTTCAACATCCACCACTGTTTTCAGGGACTGTGCGACTGAAGGAATGGGGTGCCAAAGTTTTTCTACAAGTACAGATATTTTGACCATTTTAACAGACACAGCAATTTCTCAGCCATTATCGTTATGTCATATCACAGCACATACCCAAAGTATTCAATAGGCTCTCAGAACTTAAAAAACACCAGCACTAGCTAACAGATCTGCTCTGTGAGAGACATTTACTCACTTGAACAAAATAAAGGAAAATGAAGAGATTTTACTATTATCAAACCTCAGGACGCTGTTGCCATTTGAACTGCTGATTTAACTTTAAGTCCCTCTTTGATATTCTTACTTGATGAGACTACATGATGGCCATAAATCCAACTTGGCTATGATTCTGAAAGGTCACCTGTGGATATTGTTTTTCATGGTGTTAAATAGACTGTAATGGTCCCATTATTTCTCCAGAAGGACAAGTGAAAGTCCCATTGGTCTTCTTGCTGTCTCATAAATAATTAACAGGCTGTTTTAACTGGGTATAACCTTTGTACAGAGTGGTTGAGCTTCACCACATAGCGGAGGCAAAAGAGATTCAGAAAAATATCATCCATCATTGGATGGACTAAAACATTCAGGTAATCTAGCAATAAAAATAAAAGACTAATAATCAAGTGGTAATCAAGCAGTTTTAGAGGCAACAACAACAGTTGCCTTTCTGTGCATGTCTGAATATTTTTAGCATCCTCCATCATCCAGGCTATTAGTTCTTTTTGTTTTTATCTTCCCACATGGCCATTCAGCTAACTTCCAACATGGGAAATTTAAGTAACTGTGGAATAAATGAGAAAAAGTTCAGAATGTTTATTTTTCTCTTCTGCCATAGGTAAAATCTGAAAGAAGAGGGTTAAAAGAAGGACCAGATTATTTTTATTACCAACATAAAATTCAAAGCTTTCAAGTGAGGATGACTAAAATGAAATCTTGCATTTGAATATTAAAATAATTCATTTAGATAAACAGTCCTCTTCAGCTTTCCGTTTTGAGCATCTTCAACAAAATACGAGGGTCTAAACCTTGTACTCGATCCAGTGTCTAAAACACAATGCTGAAATCTGCCACGTCTCACCTGGAAACTCCCCAGTTTTCTTGGTAACAACAGCTGGTACTAGCAATAAAGAGCCAGGTCTGAGGTTGCAGAAGATGTTTCATCACAACAAAGTGAGAGGGGGGGAAAAAGTGTGCTTGCTATTGGGTCGAGGAAAAATTGTCTGGAAAAGACATGCTAAATTCCCGCCATGAAATTACAAAAAAATAAAACAAAGAGACTTAGACAAACAGAATCAAAGAGAGAAGAAAAGAGAGACAGAGAACATTGGTCTCTCACACATCTCAGTTTTACAGAAAGTCAGACACAGGTAGTCACAGCTCTGTCTTTCTAATGAGCCTAAAATCTTCAGATCTAAACATCTCTACTCTCTCGAAACAAACAAACCAAACCCTGTGCCAAATTTCAAAGCAATTAAATACTCTTTGCCTGTGTTGAGGAGACTGAGAAATTATTGCATCCAGAGTAACTGCTTCCTTGCTGGTCTGTTTTTAAAGTGAAACATAAGAAAATGAACTGCATGTTTCCACTGCAACCATTTGTCTTGTCTCCTTTGTCCTCCATTTTGGGAAATTAAAATACGTTCCTTACAAGTTGTGTCAAGTTTGTAGAGGAAAAAAAATATTTAACAATTCTGCCTTTGAAGTTCACTTCTGTGCAATTTTATTCTCTCTTTGGGCTTTATAGTCTTGGACTGATGAATACATGATAGCCGGAGGAAAAGGAAACCTCTGAATTCCCATCACAGGAGGAGATTTGGGAAAGATTGCTCTCAAACATGTGCTCTCTTCAAAGATGCTTTAGCAACTCCACAAAGCAAAAAGACAGGTAGAGAGAGGAGGGAATATTTTAGAGCAGGAGTAGTGGGAAACTCCAATTATATATCTCAGACAACTGACAAGAATACCAGCTCCTCTTCCAAGTCATTAGCAGCTGGTGGCAGCATGTCTCTGAGGAAAACCGTGATACCAACAATCAGAGGAGTCCAGAGTCAGGCAGCTTTTCATGTGGAGGCCAGGGGAGGTTTCGAGCTGCTTTGCCCTCCCTACTGATCCCTGATCTTCATGGGTGTTAGCGGACTTGCTCTCTTGCCCTCCCTGCCAAGAAAACAAACCTTTTCCTCCTAAGGAGACACTCATAAAATCCCTGGATTAAAGAAATTTAAAAAAAAAATCCCAACAGGGGAAGCTTCCTATGTATCTTTCTGAAAACTCTTTTCAGTACCTGAGGAGCTCCTTACTGTACAACAACTTCTCTTTTTATTTTTAACTGTTTTTTACATTTTTCAACTAATTTATGGGAAAACAATAAAAGCAGAAAGACAGTGTTCAGGTAATTTTGTTAAGCAGCTGTAGTGGGTGGTAGTTGCAAGTTGCATGCAGCAGAACCTCAGTGGTACTGCTCAAAATGCGGTGAAGAGGACTACTTGGGCAGATTTATTAAGTTCTTAACCTCAAGTTAAAAAGCAAAGATAAATAGAAGGAAGTCTTCCCCCAACAGACCTCAATTACTCAGAAATTGTCAGAAGATGCATTGAAAACCTTACAGTTTTTATCCCAAGCCTCATTATTCTTTATGTAACATTTCTTAAAGCTAAACTGGTGAATTACATTCTGACTGAAGTGGGGAGCTCCCTCTTCTTGAAGAAAAAGCACAAAATGAAAACAAAAGCCAAGAACATTTCTGCATGCTCCCCCTCAAGCCTCCTGCATGTACACACACCACATACACACGGTTGCAGAGGTGTCCACACGTGAACTTTTGTGCTCTGCCCTCCTGTTTCAAAGCCGTTGTGCAATCAATGGGCAGATTCAAAAGCTTCATAAAAAACAAAGTCCATTTACTTCAGGAGGTCAAGCCTCTTACATAAGCAATTTGAGGAAAGAGAAACAAAAACCTATTAGTACTTGCCTACATCTTTCTTTCCTTGAAAAAAATGTTGAATTTTCCATTAATTGCTTGTTGAAGTAGGAATACACAAACCTAAAGGTGACAACTTGGCTTTCAGCAGCAGTAAGCCAATGGCGAACATCAGCACTTACTGATCATGCCTCGGCGTTAACTAATGCGGTTTCTGTGCAACCTGAGGGCATAACTATGGGCTGTTTGCAATATCCCAAATTTCCCCCATGGTCTCTACTGTTTACTTAAACTCTAGAAATTGAGATGTTGATTTTCATTCATTTTAGCTTAGAAAATATTGTGCTTTTACAGACTGTTACTATTGTCTACTGAATGCAGTCATGGGATGGAAAGCAAACAAACCCTGAAGATGCAGGTGTGCGATCTGTTGAAATCTGATCTCTCCCACTGCCTGTAAGTAAAATAAACAGAATTGACTTAAATTAACTTAAGTGTTGACTGTAACCTCCAAGTCATTTTTTCCTTTTATCTCTTAAATATATATATTTTGGTGACATTTTAAAACCTTAGGTCTTAATTAATTTTCAGGGGGAGTTCTTCCTAAACACACAGGACAGATTCTGGTCTTTTTTGGTATTTGGTGAGGTGTAATGACAGAGGAACATCGTCCTGTTTCATCACTGGCTTCAAGGGATTGTACAAAATTTTTCTGTTGCAACAGTTGTATAATATGAGACCTGGATCTGTCTTCTTACTGCCAGATCACAATCATCACAGAAACTTTAAAACAAACAAAGAGCCAGAGGCTACCTGTTCCTTTGCGCAGTGACTGTAAGCTGCCAAGGCTGGACTGAAGCCAGCCTTCAGGTCAGGTTTACATTATCACCAGCAAAGAAGAAAAATCAAGTGCTGAAAAAAAAGTACCATAGTTAATAAGAAATTTAGAAGATCTGATTAGCACATCTGTGATTAATCAAAGCCATCACAAATAATTCAATGAAACATAACTCTTTGCTGAAATCTATTTTGACTCAGTTTACAACAGCCTGAACAATTGTGATCCCCTTCAGAAAAACAAACAAAAAAATCTGCCTGGCAAACAAGGCGGTATTATTTTAACCCTACACAGGATGACAGCTTTTCTCTGTACATATTACTATGAGACACAGTGCCTAGCACATTGGACATATTTCCATACCGCTTACAGAATAGATTTATATATTTCTTAAGGGCTTGTACCCTTAACATGATGAACTGAGAGGCTGTGGGATTGAATGAAATAAAGGTGTGTTTGGTTTGGTAAGCACCTGGATGAGGGGCTGCCAAGGGAAGTTTGAGGCCTGTTGGAAATGTTGTACATAATACAATACACTTTCTCAAGGCTCTGTGTTTGATCAAAGCTCCCGTGTGGTTTCAGGAGAAGCTGTGTCCATAAGGAAATCCCTTTTTCATTTAAGTTTTGTTTTATTTTATTTGAACATAAACCCCAAGTTCTGAAAGCTTATTTTAAACCTTAAAGATCCCTTACAGCCTTTCATAAGAAACTATAACATCAATAATGATGCTCTGGCTTCCTGAATTTCTCTTGCAGTTTTCTTGGATTCATTATTTTTCCCTCTCCAGGAGATGAAAGCTGGCGCTGCAGCACAGAATGGATGCTCCTGGGGTTTTGATGGGGAGCAAGCCATCCCTGAGGACCCAGAGAGGCCGTTATATTCTGCAGCATTGAGCAGCTCTTGGAGGAAGGGGAAAGTGGCGGACCCAAAGATTTAACAACAGCACTCTGATCCTCATCTGTCTAATCACAGCAGGAGCTGGAGCAGCAGGAGGTCTTCCCCAGCTCCTGCTACAAGAGAGTCTTAACACAATCAAAATGGCTACATTCAGCTCAGCTTTGTTTCCCACACCTTTCATTGCTCCTATCCAGCCTACATTTGAGATTTACCACTTCACCCCTCTCTTCCATGCCAGGTCTGCAATGTGATTGTGTCTCTACCTGGAAAGTTCTCCATGAAGGGGCTCCTTTGTAGAGACATAAAAAATGGAGGTTGTATGAAAAGAAAGCACTACCTAGGTCATGGAGAGACCATGTTTGCACATATATCAAATAATGCAACACCAATGGGTTCCAAACAAACATCCAGCCTTATCGCCTCCTCTTCATGACAGAAATAGTATTTTCAATACATGCACACTGATGTAGGCCAGCACCCACTCTACAACTCTAGAGATGCAAATACAGCTCCTTTAGATAGCACAAACTGCTCTGTATTGGCTCTGCATTTTTTTTTTCTTATTTTCTTTTTCTATTTTGTTATGTCACATGATAGTTAAATGTTTAGTCCTGCAAATTGCTGAAAACCAAAGCGTATGAAGGGCACAGTCTGTAGTGTCCCAAAAGTGCAAATTCTTGTGGGAAGGGACTGTGCTTGTCACACCTAAAAAGCATCTTAATCACCAATGTCGTTTTGATAAGATAGGAAGGCAAATGAAAAGGATTTTTTTTATAGTATTAATATTAATTTCACATAACACAATGGAATACCCTTAGGATGACTTCTGTGTTTCATAATAGGTTTATCTTATCTTAGCCAAAGTGTAAACAAACAAGACAAAATATAACAGAACTCTTAGTATGTTGTTAACCTGATATGATGGAGTGCAATAAAATTGGATATAGTGTTGTTACACTTCCCTACAACCACAACTTTGGATGTTGTACAAGTCTTGGAAATAGCAGTGCTCTGTGGATAATAAAATAATGTGAACAATGAATATCTGATCCAAACTTTGGTGGATAATTATTATTAGACATATGAATATTCCCAGGAAGGCAGCTTTTATTATTGCTCATGGATACATTCTGTAAGTATTTTTTTTACATATTGTTGGCAAAAAGTCTAGGGTGGAAAATCATAGGCAATTCACATCAAGTGAAATGTGCAGGCCAGGAGTTTTGCATTAACGTATCCGCTAGGCTGCAGTGAATTTATAACCCCTTAATGCAGTACAAAGAGTTTTAGTATTGGATATAAATTATGTACAAAACACTCAGCATGAACTGTTGTCCCTGTATTAAGGTAGGTACACCAGGCATAAAAAATAAATGACAAAATCTACACTAATGTTAAGAGGTCAAATTTAAACTGACAAAATCAAGGAAATGCAGAATTACTGCTGAGTCCTTCTGTCACTCATTTTACCCCCTACTCAGTTCACACTGGGTCATCCCACTCCATTCTCAGACAGAGTAAAACCTCTGCTAACACAGAAAGAGCAAGAAGGAGTCACCAGCTTGACTACACATGGGGCAGGTGATGACTGGGAATCACTGTTACTGATCTGCTCATCCTCCTCAAGAAAGTAAACACCCACTCATGTGACAGAAGCAACTTTCTTCTTTTCATCTAGGAGCATTCTCCTACCAGATGTTTCCCCCTCCCTTCTTACCCTGTGTATTATACTCAATATTAAGCCTATCACTTCTTCTTCAAAAAAAAAATCTATTCTGATAAAATGGAACACCAACATGTTTTGGCCCTCAGGACATTACTAAGTTGTAAGTAATAGTATGTCTAAGCTCTGAGTAATAGTATTTCAAATAATTCAGGTATGTTGGGAATCTGGGAAAAGCGCTTCTTTCTTCAAAACAAAGGGAAACTAGGACAAAGGAAATAAGCAGACATTGCCAGAAGAAGAAATATATGATACTCAATATCAAATCAAAACTTCAAGGTGTATCACATTAATTTCCCAAGAGTTGCATAATAACAGCATCATTAGTGGCAAGACGTGAAGGGTGAACACATGAAGTTTAGTGAGGCGAATTAATTACAAATGGAACCCCAATCATACACTTGGATCCTCACAGTTACATCACTGCTAATCACTAACATATCAACATTTGTATTTTGGAACAGAGAGAAAAACATCAGAACTAAAGAGTGACATTACTTGCTCTAATGCATTATCTTACTCCTCTCTCAGCATGAGGATATAAACACACCCATACAAACACACATATACAGTGAAAATAAGATTTTTTTAAAAGACTCAGGGGGTAAACTTGGATTCAGGTAAGTTAATGGGAATAGAGGTTGCATCCATAAATTTCAGTTTCAGAAGAGACTAATGTGTTAATCCAGCCTAAAGCCTTTCAGATCAAGGATTTCATTCTTTTCTGTTAAAGAATTGTTCTCCTTTCCATCACCCTTATTGACACTGATTAGATCAGCACCCAAATTAGCGAAAATTATCAAACTCAGTAACTTGTGACTGAAGAAGAAAGATGTTCGGCTGAAAGGCTTCAAGTGACAAAGACCATAAGGAATTATTTTGCTTCAGGAAGCAATTACACACTTAAAAAGTAATTTTAGTCCCACCTGTAACCATTGGATTGCATTATGTTCTAGTTTTGGAGAGCAAAGAGGTCCCTATTGCCATGTGTAAGTAATTACAGGTTGTGATGTAGTTGTTTTTGTGAGCCTAATAATCCATAGCAACCTAACTGCTAGATACGTATGGAAGGTTTCAGTCATCTCCTCCTGTATCTAGGTCAATAACTGTCAAACCAAAACCTTGACTTATTGATGGGACACACTGTGGGCTCACTTGGGTTTTCTAAAAGGTTCCCACTTTTGTCTGCTACAAAAGAGTTTGTAAGGGCAAAGAAACTTCAGGTCTTAACTTTTAGTGACTAGGATCTTTACAAGTGAAAAATTGCTGATATTTGTAGGGCTAGTTGCTTCTGGTGTTACTGTGAGAACCTGGACATATTATTATACATGTGGCTGTCTGAAGATGTTGTGTCCAGCTGCTGTTTTTGGAAATTAGTTTCAAGTTAGTTAAATCCAAATTTTTCTTCCTGCTATATTTCTACAAGGACAAATATATGCCCGGCACATATACTACATTTCAGAAAGATCAATATTCATAACATGAAGTTCGCAGGAATGTTGCTAAATGTAATTTAAACCACTTTGAGCAAAAACTGTCACATTCAGTTTTGAACACATTTGTGGCACTAAAGTGACAAAGTTTGTGTGGGCCTAATCGGTGTGCTTCCACCTATGTGTTGGTTTTGAGGGCTGTTTTTCCAGTGTGGGATATTTGTACTTGGGCTTCTCGGCTCTTCTGCCCTTCTTACACTGTTAATAGAAAGGTGGGTCCTCCGCATACCCCAGAGGACAGGATCTAGGTAGCCTGTAGATAGCAGCGTGGAGGCTGAGCACAGCTGTTCCAGCTTGTCTTTTCTACACCAATTACAATTTAGGTTCTTCTCACAGTACCATTTATAAGTGAAGGAAGCATTTTCTGCTTTTAGAGTAGCCAGGTCATGAGGAATGCTGAACCAAAGACTAATTGTAATCTCATGCAATCAGTACAGTTTCAGCCAATCTATTGCTGAAACTCCAGGACAGCAAAATCTGCCGTACTATGGGTTGGAGACAATATTATTGGAGATGAAGTGCTGAAACTGGAAAGGTACGGGACTTGCTAACAGTTTATGATTTTGAATATCTACCCTACTTGGCTTTTTCTTTTAAGACAAAAGAAAAGGTTACTTTCAGACTGTTTATCATGACATATAATTTGGGCAGAAATTTTGGTGTTTGCTGAGAACATTTGTGCCTTTCCAGGATTCTTGAGAAGAAGAGTAACTTGAAGGGACCTGGGGGTCCTGTGAACAGCAGGATGGCCATGAGCTAGCCCTGTGCCCTTGTGGCCAGGAAGACCAATGGCATCCTCGGGTGTATTACAAGGGGTTGGTTAGTAGGTCGAGAGAGGTTCTCCTTCCCCTCTACTCTGCCCTGGTGAGACCACATCTGGAATATTGTGTCCATTTCTGGGCTCCTCAGCTCAAGAGGGACAGTAAACTGCTGGAAAGGGTCCAGTGTAGGCCAACAAAGATGAGGAAGGGAGTGGAGCATCTCCCTTATGAGGAAAGGCTGAGGGACTTGGGTCTCTTTAGTTTGGAGAAGAGGAGACTGAGGGGTGACCGCATTAATGTTTACAGGTATATAAAGGGTGAGTGTCACAAGGATGGAGCCAGGCTCTTCTCGGTGACAACCAATGGCAGAACAAGGGGTAATGGGTACAAACTGGAACACAAAAGGTTCCACTTAATTTTGAGAAGAAACTTCTTCTCAGTGAGGGTGACAGAACACTGGAACAGGCTATCCCTAACATTCTGTGATTCTGTGTGTGATTCTGTGAACTGAAGAGTCTTGGAAAATAATTAATCAATAATCCAATGATTTGAGATTGTGTAGGTCGTTGATTTTTGAGGGGGTGTTAGTTGGATGTACTTTACAAATGTTCAAAATTAAGCTGTGATTTCTATCCGAAGGAACACAAAAGGCACAACCTGATGTCAAAAATTCTTTGAAAAAGTAGCTAATTAACCCTTCCTCCCAAACCTAGGGGTCATGAATGAATTAGAAAAAGGTAATGATCCCTAAACAATAGATATATGGCAATGAGGAAAAAGCATTGTGTTAGGACAGGAATGATATGTGCAATGAATTTGCTGACAGTAAGTGATACAAATAGCCAACATGGAAACACTCACAAAATAATTACTATAGGAGCAACCTCTAAGTTCCGAGTGAGCACAAAGATCCAGCCATGCTTTTGATTTTTCTTATTTGAAGTGTAACAACACTTCAAATGCCAAAAATTAAAATCTGTTTTACAAATGTCCATTTTGTTACAGTCTTTCATGAGGGCATTATGACTTTCAGGTGCAAGAAACTACCCCTCTTTGTAACAACACCCCTTTATAAACACAAAGCAAATCATTATGTGGAAAGGGGAGAAGTTAAAAGCCCTAAATCTTCCATTCCCAAGGATACTGTTACCTTCACATAGAATGTATTTTTTATGTATGTATTTACTGCTTAAATGTAGTATATTTCCATTGGGTTTAGCTGACAAGATTTTAGGGAGTTCTTTATTACTGATTTATATATATACTTATAGACACATATATATTCAACTACCCATACACTTTTTTGCTTCTGTTTCCTAGCATAAAATTATTAGTTTCCCTGGAACAATGAAAACGCAACTGCTTTCTAGACCAGCGACTATTCTTTCTTTGAAGAGGCTCATAATAGGATGCATGAAACATCTGGAAGAATTAAATCAAAGGGTGATGGAATTCCCACTGGAGAACACATGTCAAACAAGAAAAAGGGTCTTGTGGAACAAATGAGATTTTGCCCTGAGAATTAGCAAGTACAACAGCTAGGCTTAACATTGAATTGAGACAAAAACTCCTAAGAGGCCTATTGATACAGTTTTTGAACATCCACTGTGCTTAAAAAAGAGAAGAAATTGTGTAACTTAGTCTGCAAGCAAAATGTCTGTTTTCCCCATCCACAGCCACTGTTCAGAACAATTCCTGAGATATGCAACAATCTACACATAGGGAAGGCAGTCTGGGAGATGGACGGCATCTGATAAGCACACTGTTCAATCAGGAAAATACTCAGCTATTGCTTTAAAGTTGCACCAAATTCAGTAGACATGTAGGGACCCACAAAGAGAAGAACAGAAGTGAGAAGGGAGTAGGATTTGTTATTCCCTTTTAACTCTGTTGCTTGCTCTTCCATCACACTGTGGAAAACCATCCAGAGAACAGCTAGAATGGAATTAAGATCCACAACTCAAATTGCTAATTTTGGCACTAGTGTAATTCCAGTTGCCACACCAAGGCTGAATGGCATTTTGTACCTTTCTCAGGAAATGTTTTATTGGGAAGAAGATTAAAATAAACTCTTAGATGTGTCTGTGTACCTTACACAATCATATTCATATATCATCCAGAGCTGCCAAACCAAAAAAAACCAAAAAAAAAGTTCTGTACACCAATACCAATTGCCCCAAAACTGCAGTGCAAAGTGGTGAGTTAAAACAATTTAAAAAGTAATTTAATGAGAATGAATTTACTTTTATTGAGGAAAGAAAATACTCCTTCATTCATATCCTCACAGATCCCTCCATCCAATCTCGTTCTATTTCTGTCTTTCTTATAAACTAAAAGACCTACAGAAGCCAAGTTGCAAAGAATGGGTAAAAACGTGACTGGTCATATGTGACTTTGGATAAAGCAGAGGAGGTTTTCAACTCCCTATTTCTCAGTGGCCCAAAGGCAGCTCAAGAGAGCAGTGATATGCTTTTTTCCCCTGTGTTGCTGAAGTTGCCTTCACGCCTAGTCAATGGAGGATGCTCTGCTTGTGGAAGCGGAAAAAGGGGGATCTGTGACTGCAAAAAGCCCAGATGATCTTGGATTGGAGATGCGTTTAGCGGTTGGTTTACTTGATGATGTTCTGCTGAAACATTTTAGCTCTTTTGGATTTATGAAAAACAAAACTACAGAAACCTGTGAATTTTTTTGATACAATGAGTGTTGTCTTTACAGCTGGACTAATTTGAGAGGAAGGTGGTCTGGTATTGAGGATAGTGGTGAGAGAGCAGATGTTCTACTCTGGACAATGCGGAGTGTGTTTGCAGCACTGCAATATGTAAAGTGAAGCACACCCTTTATCTTTCTGGATCTCATGCAGTGGTCCCCTTGCCTCTCCAAAGAGGCTACAAGATCTACAATTAGAGATGTTTTGATGCTTCTCCATCACCTGATCATATGGGCAGGGGATAATGAACTGCTGTATTCATGGTGAAACTTGGTCTTTTGGGCCTTCATTTAAACCACTGAATAAGTGACATTTGAGAAAAAAGATGCACAGTAGGAAATATTTTAAGGATAAAACTGACTTTTGGAATCTCTGCAGAAAATGATCTTCCTATGTTGACATAAAAAAAAAAAAGGTTATTTTCACCACAGTTAAATATTGAAACAATATGAACCGTACTCTGAACTGTATTACCTTAAAAGTGATTAGTACAATTTAGAGATTTCGTCCCACTGCAGAAATTCTACTAAGTGATTATAGGTTAGTGCACTGGACTCCTATGCCTTTTTAGCACACCACTTTCCTAGACTATCATTGCTATGATGGTTTTATTTTGTCTTTCTCTACAGTTATTTTTCACACAAATTTAATAATTATTTCCGCTTTCTATATCTTCATAAGTATGTTGCTGCATTTGCAAAACTAAGTTTCAAGACACATTGGTTCTTTGCCTTCTTGTTTGCAAGTGCAAATTGGGCCAGAAAGGCATGCTACTTTTTTTGTGTTTAAAAAATTAATTGGATTTGTCAGCAGTAGTCTGATTTATGTCTCCAGTTCAAGTCACAAATGTGTGACCAGTGCTAAAAGTGGTGGTTGATAGGTCAGTGTCATAAAATCTTTCACTAATGCTTTACCTTCAGAGAAGCTTCATGTGTTCAAATCCTCTACTTTCCTTCTGACTGCTTCATATTTCTCTAATCATCGCTTTTCTTAAGGTGAATTGATGATTTGTTCTAATATTGGCATCCTGAAAGTCAGTGCTAAAAAACTGTTTTTTTTTTTGTTTGTTTTGTTTTGTTTTTTTCTTCATAAATGGTGTATTTACTGTCAGAAACACACAGAATAAAAGTGCTGATGTTGTTGGGTCTGAAAATGTTTTTTACTGCCAGTTTTGCAAATAACTTGGAACCTAGACTGTGCTTTTTTTCTCTCATACACTGATTCTATAAATTGTTATGAGTAAAAAATGACACGGTTCATAATAATGTATATTTGCCTTTAGCGTCAGCAGAGATTGTGTTTAAAATGCCCAGGCAAGGACTGCAGCAGCAACTCACAGGCACAGTCTTTACATAATCAGCATCTTAATTACCAGGTAGTAACACAACATATACTATAAAACAAAACAGAGTGAAACACTTGAGAAGTTTGCAACAGTGCAACAAGTAAGACTAATTCTGCAATTTAATAAAGTGAAATATTACATTTTCTTCTTTGTAAAGACCAGTAACATTCATAATGTCAGCTGCCAACAAATGAAAGATCTTAATGTATTCCAGTGAAGTTTCTTTCAGCCAAATTTCTGCTCCATAGGTTTTCTAAACAAGAAAGCATCTGAGCTGCTCCAGCATGGAGCTTTTAAAGGCTATCAAATGGCATTTAAAACACACACATGCTACACACCAAACTCTACTTCTCCTTTCCCCCCTGTGTTAAAGGTACAGAGAGTCTCTCAGTAATTAAACTAAACCCTGCAATCTCAACCGTTGTGGTTGCTAAAGATCCCATGCAGTTTTCAGGAGAGAAGGGGCATTAACCACAGTTTCCCCCACAAATTCCCAGCCAGGTAATTGCTCTCAGCCTGCCTAGAAATCACCCGTCCAGTTTCCACCCAGAAAGCTATTTTATTTTCGCTCACTCTTTTACTGAAACTGCTGGAGGGTCTTGCAGGCGTGGGGTAACAGCTGCGTTCTGTCTTAATGCTCTGTCGCTTTGCTGAATATGAAAACACTGCTACCATAACACAATAAAATGAACAAAGTGACAGAAATACATTTGCCATAAACTTTAGGAATAGCAAGTAATCTAATAAAAGCATTTGTAAATCAGACCGTTAATCTGCTCAAAAGATACTGCCATATAGCAGGTTATCCCTTATACCAGGTAACACAGAGGTGAGGTGAAAAGTTGATGATCCTGTTTGCACATTCTTCTGTTCACATTTTATCTGTTTTAATCAACAACAAAAAGAACAGCCTGGACTAATTTCAAATGTCACCTATGCAAGTCAGACAAAGAATTAGCAAGAAAACTCTGTCATGGACCCAGCTATATTTCCAAGCGTGCTTAAAAAAGGCTTTTCTGGTTTCTGTCTTCTTGTAACTTGATGGAAGCCTCCAGGAAACAAAGATGTTCAGACAGAAATTCAATGATGGAGCTCAGAGTGAAGCGACACAACTTCCCAGATACACTCCAGAGATATTTAATAGGTTCTGTCATAATCCATATGTTCTCTTCAAAAAATAGGAATAAAAGCCAGCTGCCTTACAGTAAATTCTAACTGCAGTATGAGTTAATTTTAAACTGATGTAACATTCAGTCAGTTTTCATTTAAAACGACAGTGGATATCTTTGCCAGAGTAAGTGCGGATTTGTAAAAACAGATGAGGAACGGTAAAATGTTTTTCCTTCAAGACAAATGCTTCTTTTTAACATGGACCTTTAGATAATAGATTAAATGTTCAAGAGTAGAAAGACCTTACGTTCATCATCATGCAGATGTATTTCCAAAGTACTGCACTTTTGGACTCTGTCAGGAACCCCCTGGGGACGTGGCAGAGCAGAAATGGTAAATGGTGCCTGATGCCAGTTCTGCTGGCGCACATCCTGAAGCAATGTGCTCACTCTGGTGGTGGTGCCTGGTAGCAAGGTAGATAAAAACAACATTACAAAGGTTGTCCTTATCCAAGCAGATAACCTGAATGGTCCATACAATAGCTCTAAACTAGGTTTGACCAGTCAATAGAGAAGTTTGGAAATCATAATTTGTTAGGTGAGTAGACCAGCTTAGTGCCCAAGGCTGGTCTTAACGCCATTTAATGTCAGCAATCGTGGAGAAAGAGTTAGAAACAGGAAACACAACTTTGCCAAATCCTGATGCTCTCTGCATCCTGGCACCCCATTGAACTAGACGAGGGTGGTCAGAGCCATTCACCAACTGCCACGCAGTGAGAGGCAAAATAGGGTAGGATTCTTCTTCCAGGAAAAGAGTTGTCTCCAATTTCCTGTAAAATATTACAGGAAAGTCTCATAGAGGTCTGTAAGTTCAATAAATGGTGTTGATGAGGTAAAGAAAGGAAGATTATTTTTTATAATAACAACCCATTGCAATTATTAGGCATTGTGTTTAAAAAAAAATCAGAGGAGGAATGTTCTGACCTAGTACACAATTAAATTACAGGGCTCCTTGGGATAAGATATCAACGAGGCCAAAGACCTAAACCAGCTCACAAAGGGACCAGACAAATTCCTAGAGGTTAGGTACATCAACACAATTGTTCATATTCAATCATGGACTGAGGAAACACCTAGTCAATTCCTGTAAACTATGAAAATGTATTAAGGGTTGGATTGCTTCCTGTAACTTGTATTAAATACTCCTGCCTATTGCAAAAAACACCATTAAAGACTCTATGATCGGCTGAGTAGACTTTAGGTACAAAAAATACAGAATGTCTCCTGTTTCTGAGTGGGAGGTGGGGTAGAAGAATGAATTGGTAAAGCAGGTCATGAACAGAAAATGCAAAACCAACAGCAATTTTTAAGAAGTAGTTTTTGTGAATAAGCAAACATGGACATGTTGTCACGGAGAACCCTGCTACCTCAAGAACAACATTCAAAATTGGCTTTCCCCTGTGACAGGGAAACTTAACCTTGAATAGGTGACCTATCTTAACTCTAAAATAATTATTTTCCCTGTATAAGCTTCTGACTATCCAAACGTGCTTGCTTTTAAACATGTGAGTGCTCCCTTGAGAGCCATGTATCCTCTTTTTTTTTTTTTTTCCTGTGTTGTGTTGATATGATGTCCACTAGTTTCCTTTTCAGTTAAGTGAATGCATCTCACACATAGATGGTCATTACGCAACACTCTTTCGGTGACTAAGAAATCAACTACAGATCTTCCTGACCAAAATCTCAAAAATATTTTATTAGCAGCTCCAGGATAGTAAATATTGGAGCAGCAGTATTGTACCAATGCCAGCCAGGGGGAACTCAGCGTTATTTACTTGATTGCTAAAACAAAAAGTGTTGTGCTTTTGGGGGATGCAAAGGCAAACTTTATTTAACTACTGGACTGGTTATCAATGCAAAAGGATTTTCTTTTATTTTGCATTTCTCCTTGCCTGTATCTTCTGTCTCTGCCTTTTCTTTGCCACCACAACAAATCCATGCAGTTTCAGACCTCTGGATTAGGCAGGACCCTGAGAGACACAGGACTCCTGCTGATTCTTGCCACTCTTGTTAGTGAACTGCAGAAAACTGCTGTTATTCAAGATATTTCCTTACTTGGATCTATTCAGTCCCTTTGTCACACAATAATAAAATACCTGTATTTTTCACAAAGCCTCTAATGTAGCTAATTCTTATGAACATGGAAACTTCTGGGCAGAGGACGGCACATTTCACACTAAAAACTCACACCAGCATATGTGAGTGGCACTGATTTGTAAAATGTTACTCAGTCCTTTCCAATGGCCTGCTGGCTAGGTATGATGCACTTTGTCGAAAATCAAGGTCAGTGGATTACTGCTAGTAGGTTTATGTAAAGGAATCGGGGAAAAAAAGTGACAAGCAAATCTGAACACACAATCCTTATTTGAATGGGAAAAATGACTTTTACTATGACTAGCTACTTTACGTTGCAGTAATATGCAAGTGACTATAGAGTGTCATTATTTAAATCAGAGTACATTGATTTTTTCTGAGGTTTCAGGTCTCAAACTGGAAGCCTGTTGAAGGAGGTTTATGCTGAAAGGCACACCATCCAAAAATGAGTGCTCTGTGCCTCCCTGGTACCTTGTCTCCGAAGTCTGAAATGCAGTTTGGAAGTGTGCAAGAGTTCCACATCAGGAGGAAATGCTGCAGTGACTTGTGGCTGAGAGAAACAAAGGTCCTGACTCCACGTGGTGGGCACCTGGGTCGGTCACAGCATCAGGGAGTGGGACAGAGCTCAGGTCTGCTGGCTCCTACATCAACCACAAGACTCACTCCTCATCACCTTCTGTAGGTATTGCGTTTTATTGTTTATTGAGTGCTAACTGTGAAAACAGAGATTCTGTTACTGCCACTTACTGCAGTTAATTATTTCGAGGGAGGTCAGTAGCCCACATCACACAGGAAGTCGGATGATAGCACCACAATTATTCCTTACGACCTTGAAATCTATAAATCTAAGAGACCTATAAAGGAGCCCCTCCTAACACCATTAGGAGTCTTAACCTGTGTAGGGAGCTCTGGATGCACAATACTGTGAAGGTCAGAGCTGTCTTGAGCTTTGAAAACTGTTGTTTCCAGGGCACGATGACCATCTCCCAGAAAGGAATTTAGTAAGTGACCTTGTGATGCATGTGTCACTGCTCTCCAGACGATATTTGTATCTTAGCCTCTGAGTAGCAATACTTATCTATTATCTTGCTGGATAGTAGCAGCATCTACTCTTACTATTTATGTAGATGATGTCATTAGTGGAGCCTCGGCTGATGTCTAAATGTGTTGACAGACACCTAGGTTTCCTGAGCTTTCCATGATGGCCTATGTCTGTGCTGTTGCTAACACCTGACTTTATACAAGAAGCTTTCAATTTCAATTAAGAGAAGCCACATAAAGAAATGTCAGATGATATGTGGAGCCTAGCCCATGCCTGTTATGAGAACGGACTCCTGTCCTTGAAAATTCAAATGAAAATGTTTATAAGGAAGTTGGTAAGGTGGAATAAATCCCTCTAATTGAGTAACCTAATCTTTCAAGCAATCTTTCTCAATGCAATGCTATTTACTTTGGATTCAGAGTAAAAAGGGAGTTAAAGGGCCAATGGGGCTTTAGGTTACCCAGTAAAGTTGTGGCATTGTAGGAAAGGGCAGAGTATGAGATGGTATTTATGGAATATAAATATCTGTTTAAAAAGCATGAAAAGACAGCTATGCAGCAATGATCACTCCCTCACTGTGGGAATTACCGTGGAAACACAGTTCACTTTTCACGCCTCTGTTTAATGCAGGACAGGATTAAACACGGTTAGACAACTCTTCAAATATAAAGGCACTCATTGGAGGCTATAGGAAGATAGAGAAGAGGCAGCAATTGGTTGGCAGTTGCCCCTACAGAGGAGAGATGTGCAGAGCCCCAGAGGACAACTTCTGAAGGTGCCTCCCTGAACTCCTGAGCTATACATGCTAAAATTCCTTACTTCTACATTCCTGCACTATGAGATATTCTTTGGGTGTCCAAAGGGTGGAAACTTCAGCATCCATGCCCAGGACATGGCCTCGCTGTTCCCCATCCTCTCCTGTGCACCCTTCATCATAACTTCTCCCCCACCACACACACACACAACATGCATGGGATTAGACAGAGAGGAAGAGCACACGTCCCCACACCCAAACTGTGGATTGCTTCTTCCTGAACATCTGCTTCAACTTCTGTTCTTCTACTCTGCCACATCAGAGGTGATCACCTCTGCCTACTTCTCCATTTTTTTTACTCCACTTTGCATTGCTTAATAAAGTTATTCTCATTATCTACAACCTTCTGAAGCCATAGAGGAGGAGTCAGTGGCAGCATACGTTCAAGCTATGAAAGGAGAGTGGACAGCTTAAATTTTCATTTTTTAAGAGCCCAAGAGGTATCATTTGGGAATGCTTTGTGATAAGGAGAAGGCACACAGCAGTTTTTTCATTTACTTACGACAAGACCAGGACTGCATTCAGCTTCGTTGTCTAGAGATGTAAGTTTGAGCCATTTACTTAAACCAGTGGAGTTATTCCAAATTTACACCAGTGCAAGGGTGAATATCTTGACTTCACAAATTTATTAGTGATTGTTGGCTACAGTTTAATTTTAAAGGCATTAATAGCACCAAGCTTTTTGTTTGACCACCCGCTGTTCACTAGCCCGAAAATTGACACAGATGCTTATGTAGATAAGTACTACTTTTATATTTCAGTTTGTGTTTCAGTGCTACTTGGATATTAAAAACACTAATATCAAATCAGGTATAAACAATGTGCACTAGAGTGATCCCTAGCTTACAATAAATATCTGCCATGCAGGTATAAGGATTACCTGACAACCTAGTATTTGTTTAAATTGCCTGCCAACCATGTGTTTTTTTTTTTTTTTTTGAAGGATCCAATATGTGTGCAATGCCTTCTGTTAAGTTTGGATGACTCTTAAATGGAAAATGCACCCTACTGACCTCATTTGAAATAACTGTTTGGACTAATCTAAATTTACTGCAGAGCCATTTACATTTCCTAGCTGTTCTTTCTATACTCTGTTTACTGAATGTGACAAGTTTAAGTAGATCTAAAGTGGATAATATTTTTCATCATATTGTTGCTTTAATTATTAATATTCAACTTGCTACTTAGTTTCCATAGGAGCAGAAATGCAATGTAAAATATAACTTACTGACTCAAAGTACTGTCAGGCAGCAGTCTTCTGCCTAAACAATAAGAAGCTATATGTTCACAATGCATGTATTCAGCATTTGTATTCACAGAATACATTGTTCTGTAAATGTGAGAGACCCAAGTGGACTGTGACAGATACTCTTGTCCACAAGAACAGAGGCAGCTGTGAGAAGGAGGCTATATCAGTCTGCTTAGCTGGTGTAAACACGAGTCACAGTTGCTTTCCTGAGCTTGTTGCATGGCAAGTCCCTAGAGGATGTAGAGAGCAGATGACATCTTAGCTCTGGGCAAAGAGGAATTAGTTTTTAGGGAGTAACACTCTTTCCTTGAAGATTGAACGAGTGGTAGGTTAGGAGCTATTCTGAGTCGCACTTGAGGTGATAGCTTACAGACATACTCAGCCTGTGGCTTTTATTCCATCATTTTTGAAAAAAATCAGAGCTCATGACTTGATTTTTTTTTTTTTTTTCCTTAATTCCTCCCACAAATGAAATAGTGGAGAATCACTGCTTCCAGTCATTCTCATATGCAGACTCAGTGAGGATATCTGGGTCCTGTGGGAGGAATGGTGAGGGCTGTCGTGGCTTTCAAGAGAAATGTGGGACTTTAGTACCACTTTCATTTGCAGTGTCCACTATGGGGCAAGATCTGATGGACAGTCTGAGCTTTCTTACGAGATGAAAAAGGTTGAAAAGTGAACAGTCAGAGAAGAGAAAGAAAGCATCCCTCGAAAATTCCTACTGACATTGTACTATTTCACTGGCTTTTTTTTCTTCCCCATCAGAAACATCACATTTCAAGAATATCCAAAAACCTTAGATTTGTATTTTCATGTAAAATTAAAAGCTCCAGTGATATGGAAAGAACATTAAATTCTATCTACACTGTAAGAAGAGACACAAAATGAACTTCAAATTTCTATAGTATATAATCATTTAGTATTTCAGTGTAGAACCTTTTCACATTCTTACATAAAACTTATTCTGGAAATGTCTATCCAGCAATAGAAAACTAGTATTACAGATCAAGTGTCAGCATGCAAAACTGTTATGGGTTTACATTTACCACATCTGTTCTTCAGTGCACATTTTTGAAATTTTGCAAGATTTCCATTTGAGTTTTCCTGAAATATTTGAGGTATTATATATGGCATTCATTGCAACTTAATGACCAAAAAAAAAAAAAATCCTGTTCAATCATTTCTGTTTTCCTTTAAGTATGATATGACTGATCTAGTCAGGGTTGAGACATTTATGAATGTTCCAAACATTTAAGATTAAAATACAAAAATGAGACCGATTTTCCATAATCTGTTGAACAACCTGAGTATAAAGCCATCCTATCAACATTTCTGGCTTTCTTAAACCCGGCAGATCAAATGGTTTTGTTGTGCAACCAGACCAGCCAGAGACTCATGATGTAGTGACTAATGATAAATTCCACCACTGGAAAAGCCTTTACTGAAGATCCCTTGTCTCTAATCTGTTAGATAAATTAGACAGCTATAACTCTTTACTGCTACTGCAGCTGTTACTATGAATAATTAGTTGTGTTATCAAAGCAATTTAGAATAATGGCTAAGACTGCACTATGTGAAGTGTCCTCACTTTCCTCCCTGTCCCTGAAGTACAGCCTGTGCCCCAAAGGGCTCACAGTCCAACTGCGAGACAGCACTAAGTGAGGTCCAACCACACATCTCACTCCTGGAGCCATCCCAGCAAAGGAGGGCTTTGAGGAAAAGCTCTGACATATCTTTATGGGAGCAGGAGAGAAAGCAGAGAATTATTTGTTTCAAAATGTCCCCAATAGATAAGACTGCAATTGCATGTTGTTCAGGTACTCAATTTAGAGGTGAAGGAGAGGTGTAAGTAGACTGAAGTAGGGTATGATGACCTTGAAAATGAGGGTAATTATTATTTCATATACCCTTTAGAGGAGCTTTTGCACTTGAAAGAATAAATTAAGCAAATTATTACAACAAGGTATCCCCAAAAGTTATGATGATACTGTAGGTTATTTGTCAAGGTTAAAGAGAGGAAAATTATAGCAACCAAAGAGAGAGCTTGAATGATTTTTTTGGCTGTCTGTCTAAATTTGAAAGACCATTAGAACCTCCATACAAATAAAACAGTAAGATTAGACATGAGCTTGAGACTCTCCAGTAGAAAATGCACCTTAAGTCAAAGAGCAGCAGCCTCTATAACAATCAAAGGGTATTGCACTATTTCCCTTAACTTTATTGAACCTGACTGGTAGATGAAATGAAACATGTGGTTCCTCTTAAAGTCCCAGAAAAAAAGCTCACTTGCTAAGGTACCTGCAGGTGATGTAAATCAACAAAAATGAATTCTGATGCCTGGGAGCAGAGGTTTAAAACCCCTTCCAACCTAAACAGGAGCATTTAGCTAAGAGCAATTCTAAGGTGAGATATGGACTTTCAGAGCAGGACAGGTATGCTACACTGCTCAGCTAGAGGGCCAACATTTTCTTTAGTTGCTACTAACTGGGTACTATTGGGCGGTTATTCTGACTTAGTAGGAAATAAGATATTTTGCAATTCGATATTTGAACTATTGTGGAAACTTCTCCACATAAATGGCCCAGAGCTAGACATGTATATACTAGCAGATGGCAAAGAAACTCCAGCCTCAGTTTAGACTAAAGAAGTAGGATATGTGACTTCTCAGCATGGAGATGGCTGGTGGGTTTATGGATTAGGCTTCCTGAGGGAGAAAAGACTCTTATGCCCCTATCAGACTCTTCAAATAGACAGAAATGAGGTAAGAAAAAGTCCACCTATGTAAAAGAGGAAAAGATCAAAGCTAATGCTATAACAAGTGTGGAAAAAAAGCAAAGGTAGAGAAAGTAGAAGGTCTCATAGCTCAGTTAAATGCAGTGAAAAGGCAGCTGGAACTATGGATGTGGTTGCGGTTTGTTTTGGTCATTGGGAAATCTGCTTGCACTGCAGGATATCTATAAGACAAATAAGAGAAACAGATGTTAGAGATGGGTCAGCATTGATGTCTTTATTGAAGAGATGAGTCCCTTCTTGACAGAGAGGAGAGTGATGGATGAAGACATTCTTCAGGTATATTAGTAGAAGATAGAGAAGAGGACAAAGAGAAGAAAAATGAGGTAGCAGTGGAGAAGCAAAATGAGTAGACCGAAAGTCACCACGATGAAGAGAATTATAGAATCATAGAATGTCCTAAGTTAGAAGAGACCCACAAGGATCATCAAGTCCAACTCCTGTCCCTGCTCATGACAACCCCACAGTTCACACCATGTGTCTGAGGGCATTGTCTAGTCTTTTGAATACTGACAGGCTTTTGGCCATGACACCTCCCTTGGGAGCCTGTTCCAGTGCTCCATCACCCTCTGAGTGAAGGACCTTTTCCTAATGTCCAACCTAAACCTCCTCTGGCCCATCTTCCTGCCATGTCCTCAGGTTCTGTCATTGGTCCCCAGAGAGGAGATCGGTGCCTGCCCCTTGTGAGGAAGCTTTAAACTGCGATGAGGTCTCCTGCTAGTTTCCTCTTCTCCATGCTGAACAAACCAAGTGACTTCAGCTGCTTCTCATACCGCTTCCCCTCCAAACACTTCACTAACTTTGTGGCCTTCTTCTGGACACTCTCCAGTAGCTTTATATCTTTTTTATCCATTGGTGCCCAGAACTGCACCCAGTGCTCCAGGTGAGGTTGCACCAGTGCAGAGCAGAGCGGGACAATCACCTCCCTCGCCTGGCTGGCAATGCTGTGGTTGATGGACCCCAGGACACAGTTGGCCCCCTTGTCTGCCAGGGCACACTGTTGGCTCACGTTCAACTTGCTGTTGACCAGAACCCCCAGATCCCTCTCTGCGGAGCTGCTCTCCAGCATCTCATCGCCCAGGCTGTATGTACAGACAGGGTTGCTGTGTCTCAGGTGCAAAATCTGATACTTGCCCATGTTGAACTTCATGTGGTTGGTGATTGCCCAGTTCTCCAGTTTGTCCAGATTCTTCTGCAGGGCCTCTCTGTCCCTGAGAGTGTTGACAGCTCCTCCCAATTTTGTGTCATCAGCAAACTTACTAAGTAATCCCTGAAGTCCTGGGTCTAAGTCATTTTTAAAAACATCGAAGAGCGCTGGTCCTGAGATGGATCCCTGCGGAACCCCGCTGGTGACTGGTTGCCAGCCTGACATAGCCCCATTTACTAGAACCCTTTGAGCATGGCCTGTCAGCCATTGCTCCCCCAAGAGGACGTGTTATATAGAGATAATGACTGTTTTTGCTCAAGATCAAATAGTTTTTGAAGAGGAATTTGAATAAGACATTAGACTTCAGTTACCATGGTGGGATGCAACCTGTTCCATGACTATCCCTGACTGAATTTGAACTAACACATTGGTCAGAAGCAGCTGTTGTGTCGATGGAAAGGGCCTCTCCAGGCAGATTTCCTGTTCTGCTGTTTGCTGAGGCACAGCGTGCCCTGACTCCATACAGAGCTCACGCTGGTCGTGTGGCTCCTCAACCATGAGCAAAGGAAGAAAGTAGGGTCCTGTGCTTAAAAGTTTGTAGTCCAAGAAAAAATAACAAAACTACTGCTTTCAGTAATTTTTATGCTGTGTTAAACTAGGTTCTAATGTTCTTGTAAGTTTTCAAGAAATTAACCCTTACATTTTGTCCATTTCACTTTCATCTCTTCAAGCTATCACAGCAGCCATTTCAAGTGAAGAACCTAGAAACTAAAAGTAACATTTGGGCAATGGCTAATGGAAGTTGAATTAAAACAATACAAGATTAAGAACATTTTCTTATGTCATTTACAGGTTACTCACCACTCGTCATCACAAGTGTCTATTAGGGGAAATAGACCACTTTCTCAGCCGCAGAAAACTGTTACATTAGGATATCTGAATTAGGGATATGTTCCTACTGTGATCTGGCAGTATGGACCCTTGAACCCAGACTAGGGTTGGATTTGAAGTTAATGATGTAGAAAAATGTATTCGTATTTAACTCAAATGTGGCAAGTCTACATATGAGCAAGTCAAGTATTACTGTACCTTGATAACTGGCATTTAAGTACCCAAGTTATGCATTTGAAGGATGAGTCCTCATATTTTTGAACCTCTAATGTTAATTGGCCTCCAGTTCTGTGTAGTCCATCAGATTATTCACAAATTATAGTTCTATGCTGAAATATCACTAATCTTAGAAGAAATTGTGTGCGATATGCCAATATGAAAAACTGCAAGAGGACATTTTGTATAGCTATGTGGACTACTGAATAAAAGCTTCGGTGAAAGAAGGAGATCCATTAGCTGGTGTTTAGTTGGGGAATAACACACACATGATTTGGATGGGAGGGAAGAGGTGACCTGCACACCAGCACAACTACACCTTGTCACACAGCACATGTGTGATGGAGAACCAGTAGGGTGTATGTAAGCAGTCTCTGTTATCCTTATTCCAGTTCACAAGTCAGTAACTTGCACAAGCTCTGTTCTCACTCATGACATTATAAATCAGAAATAAACTCAAACCTGGTGACTCACAGTTCTACACGGATAAGAGTGAGGTTACTTTTCCTCAGACAGGCATGCACCTTGACATTAATGTCCTTGCAGTACAAAAATGTTTTCTAGAAATGCGCTGTCACAGGTTTTTCTTGTTTCAGTCCAGTTTTGCCAATAGAAAACCAGCCTGAAGTGTGCATTGCACAGAGGCATGGAAATTGTAGAGGCTGACATTATATTTCACACTATTATGAAATATATTTTTGTAACTGGGACAGGAAGAAATCTCTTCAATAGAGAGACATTATATTGTGATTGCTCTGCTGTTAAAAGATTATCTGAGAAAAAAATACTCCAAATTATTACATTGGAATAAGTGATTTATATTAATTTCCTACTCCAAGAAATGAGCAAACAGTATACTAAGAAACTGGAAACTAGAAAATTTAAAATACTTAGTAAAAAGAACAAAAACACATTTCTTGAAAAGACCTATTGTTCTTTAAAATGAGAAAAAATAACTATCATAGCTATTCATTGCTCTCTATAAAAGTAAAATATATTTTTCATTACGAAGAAAATCACTGCAAGGATTTAACTTAAAGTATTTTAATTGACAAAGCTAGACCATTTTCCTCCCTCTTGAAATAAAAAAGCTTAAAAATTATATAGGAGCTTAATTTGTTATATGAAAAGACTTAACCTTTTTGTCTCTAGAGAATTCTCATTTCTCAAGCTATTGATGGTCTATTTCATATGCTCCATGCCTGTATGAGCAGGCATGTTAGCTTTTTATTATACATTATTTGGGGACAGAAGTTAGGCACATAATGGCTATGTCTCTAAAGAGAGATCTCATGAGTGTCAAAGATTAGTTTGTCATAATTTCAGCTGTATAGCTATGGTTTGCATGACTACTTTAGGGCTGGATTGTCAGAGTCTTTTGGGTGGATGAACAAAGGCGGGGAGGAACAAGGACCGTCCTCTTTGTGTGGCCTGCACAATTGCACTTACTTAGTTTAAGGAAGGAAGTGAGGTTCGTGACCCTGCCTTGCTCCACACTGTGGAGGGTACACCATCCTAAAGGCAAACATTAATTGGAAGCCTGGTTTAGTTAGGAAAGGAAAGACACAAAAATTGGGTGTGTGTGAAGGAAGCAAAGGGGAAAGCCAGTGCGGTTAGGCAGGTTAGTGGGAAGCGCTGAATGTAATGTCTGTGCTGTTCAGAGCTGTGGTGAGGGCAGACTTTGAACATGGTGTGGTAGGACAACACAACAACAACATTTAGCAAACATTTTGAAGGGCTAACAGTGTAAAATGCTTGGCTGTGGAACAGTTCTGGGTAGATTTGAAGAGGGAAGGAGGAGAGAGAGAATGGTCTGATGTTCATCATGGTTCGGGGCACACAAGCTCCCACCGTCTGTTGTATTTTTAAATAATATGCCTTTGAAACAGGTATCTGATAGACCTTTTTTTTTTTCCCTGCTTGCTGACCAGCATGCCAGCCCCTGTGATGGGCACTTGCCAGCTGCCTCTTTGTGCTGGGTGCAGCTACTGTTGCATAATTCACCATTATGTGTCCTTCTCTTACCATTTTTGGCAACAACCATTAAAAACTTTATGAGAATAATTTTTTCTCTTTCTTGTTGGTTCTGGTTGTGCTGCCCTGCTAGCCTTCCATTCTCTCTGGAAAGGGTCTTCATACCTAAGTATTCGTCAAAAAATATGATGTCTAAAGTGGAATATTATCTGAAGAGAGCTGGTTTATTGTCCTTACTCAATATACTTGTCCCCAAGTACACTCGCATATCTGTTACCTGTTTAGGTTTTTAGTGTTTTGTTTGTTTGGTGTTTTTTTTTTTTTTTATTATTTTTTCCCCAAACTGGCTGAATTTTGAGATATTCTGCAGGTGACAAGTTCACATACTATAGAGGCACAATGAGGTGTGAACAGTCCAGTTGCCAACAGGGAAGAAAAATTATTATAACATGCATGGTTTATAAAGCTTTATATTTGGAAATCATGTACTCTAACCCCAGCCTTCCAGGCAATTAATTGGTGGTACGGAGCCAGTGGAGGAAGTGGTTCACTTTTGGTACTCATACACTGTGAGTATTTTACTTCCCACATGTGTCTACATCATAACCAAAAGCATCTGAACATAAAAGATTCTGCAGCATCTTCAGAAACATCGATGAGCCTCAGTAAAATAGTTGAACCTTGACTCAGCCCCTTAGGAGCTGTTATAAAACCATTTTTTGTGAAGTAAAGTAGAAGGATGGGTGGGAAAAAGAAAAACAGATTTTGTCACTCCTGAAATATGCTCAGATTCAACCTTCACTAACCCCATTGTGTAAAACATTCTGAAAATTATTAAGAGAAAGCTTGCAAGTGTAAATATACTTATTCTCAATGAAATCAACACCATCAAACTGATTTGTAACTATTCCCTTAATACTGCTATAAACTTTACTGCAGTGAAAACACTGGCTATACAGATTGCTTTCCTCTTCCTCAGGATGTGTTTCACCTTTGTGGCATTGCCACTATAAATCTCATGGTCCAACAACCCCTTGTCTGCAAGTGATTTCAAGCACTATCATAAAAACGAAACAGACAGACTTAATTTGAGTTCCAGACTTAAGGAAACTCAACTAAAATATTAGCATAATTTCACTGAAGACGGAGGAAATTGTTAAAATATGTGTATTAGAGAGTGTCTGCAATACAATACATCTCTTAGCTGGCTCTTGGGTGCCACCCAGTGATTGATTTAACAGCAGGTTTGTAATGGTGTCTGTGGTGCACCACAGGCCATGTTAATAAGCAGCACTGATCACAGGAGATCAGAAACAAGAATGTTAGGAAGTATGAGGAGATTCATGACATGTTAGATCTGAACCTGTGAATAATAAGCTCTAAGTCTGATGGATTTAGTGCTTGGAGAATTTCTCTGTGGAACAATACTCCTATTTGTTTCACGAAGGGACTGACTGATTAGGCAAACGTTGTGCATGTTTTTTCCTGAGAGAAATTATGGAAGCTTGTAGTCCTTTGATTTGTTGTATTTTTTCCTTCTGAAAATATATAGTTATTGTTTTAAGATCATAGAAGTGCTCTGCTTTCCACCAAAATAACAAAGATGTTTTTGTAGAGAAAAGTACATGTTTTTTTGCTGATCATTCATCAAATAATGTAAAACCATTGGAAAAATGCTGGTTAAATACTAAAAGGGCTGCGATGGTAATCTTACTAATACAGCTGATCTTGATGTTGAAATGTCTTTTACAGTGATACTGTGTGACAGTCAGCCTTTGTCTCAACAAAAATTGATGGTGCACTGACCTCTACACTGATTCACAGGTCTTCACAAACAGTACTCGGTGGTTTACAGATATTGATGTGAAGCAGGTTGCTCCTATAGATAGCTATTTAATCACACAGAAAAGGCACAATGATTTCTAACAGCTGAGTCAGAAAGACCGGGCATATTTTTCAAAGTGGAGGAATTGAAACCACCTCTCTCAGTGCATGGCTGGTTCATCAATAACAGAGTTTTAATTGAGGGAGAAGATGCCTTTCACAAAGAGAGGCCGCAACTGAAACTAGAAGGATGGTTTTGGTGCAAAGAAAGTTAGGTGAAAGTATTAGAATTATAATTACTAAAGTGGGCCCTTCTTGTCTCAAAATGTATTGCTATTTAGAGTGGGACAAAAGATTATGCGGGGGCAATGGAAAAGAGTTTCGTCCTGTATATCTGCACAACACCTGGCTGCTGTGCCACACACCAGCATCTCTGCAGCTGTGTTCCCTAAAACAGTTTGCAGAAGGTTAAAATTTTACATACTGCTTCTGGTGATTCCTTTGAAAGGCAGATATTCTCTCTGAGCTTAAGGTGAAATTCTCTTCCTCTTGCTTTTATGTTCACGTTAGCTGGGGTAGGTAGAAGGTACCAAATTAATAAGTTAATTAAGGATTATGAACGCCAGAAAATGAAAGAATATGGCTCTAACATCATATACCAAACAACACCATGTTCTTTGTAGCTTCTTAGAGGGTTTAGCAGATTTTATTGGGTAAGGAGACAACTTTATCTAGAGATTTAGCATCATGTTTTGTACAGTATTTTTCGTTACAGAAGTCAGTCTGACAGAGTAAAATAGAAGTGTGTTTTGGGTAGGCTGGTAAGTGACCACCAGGTCCAATGTTAGCACCTTCCTCCTCCAAGCAAGGAAGGAGGTTTTGAATTGAATACCTTTGGGCTGCAGGGAGAGAACAGGATTCTGTCAGCCTAATCTCATTATACTTGTAGCCATTACAGTCAAAATGAGTTTCCTCTGCCTTAGTTTGGGTTGGAGTCAAAGCCAGTTCTCAGAGGAAAAGGGTCATTACATTAAGGTAGTAAGTTACTAAATTGAGCTTCCTATTATGCTGGGGTATGTACATTCATGTTTTCTTTAACCATTGGGAGATCAGATGGATAATCCAGGTATTGTTCAGTGATTGGAGAAATATATTTTGTTCTGATGAATGAAATAAGAACAGACAATCAAATGAAATATATAAAATATTAATTGTGCAAGAAATGGACTGAGACCAAGATCTTGTTCAGAACACTCCCACACTTTGAGAAGATGCAGCATAAGCCAGCACTTTGTGGCTCAGGCTCATCTTAAATGAAGTGAAATGAATAAATATATGTCATAGTAATCAATATTCTTTTGGCCATGATCCTTCAAACATATGTGAATAATTTTGTGCATGTGAGTTCAATTAGATTATTCATATGCACAGTGTTAACTCAGTTATTAAAGTGTTTGCATTATTGGAATCCCAGTTTATGGATTTTCACAAAGAGCCAAAATCTACAAGGAGAAGCTCAAATACCACAAGTGTTCACACAAGTGAGTATTTACATAGAGGAATATAGCCGTGTTGTACTCACATGCATGAAGTTTCTTACATGCTTCTGCACACCACTCTGCTAGTCAAGAAAGAATGTCTCACATGTTGCAATATTTTACATGTTTACCATATTGAATTTGATCAAACATAAATATTAATTAATTTGAAGGCCACCGTAGAAGTCTTTTATTAAATATACAATTAATTTGATATAAAATATGTAAATTTTGGGCAATTCACATGAACTAAAAATATCTTTTTTTTTTTTTTTTCCCTTTGCATCATGCCATAAGAAATTTTGAGCTGTTCTAGTCTAGATTCAGCATGTGAAATTACTGGTTAATGAATTTCTAATTTAGATGAATACAATATTACTTAGCAGTCACTCACTACTGCAACAGTCCTTTCCACAGTTCTTTACAAATGTGCAAATCATGGCAATATTATGATAAAAACACATTTTAATATTGACGAATTAATCATACAAAATAACTCATTAAAATATCTGTTTATTTAAGGTTTCATAACCCGTAGGCCTAAAATAGCTTCCAGGCAGGCCGGGTTAAAGGGTGCATTGTAGCTGTGCAACACTGCACCAAAGCATCAGGCTACTGGGAGGTGTTGGGTAGCCCTGGGACTGGGTCACCCATGCTTTGTCCTGTGGCTGCCCACGAGGCTTGGCTTGTTCTGGGGCTGGGCAGGGCGCCCATCTCGGAGGAAAGTGGGGCCACAGAGGCAGTATGGTGTGAGGTGAGGGTTGTGGAACCAGCCCAGGAGACTTGGTTACAGGTACAGAGTGAACTTCCAAGGGGATATGGAGAAAATAATGGCCTCTGTTGCCTCTTTCTGCCTTTCCATCAGAAAGGTAGGCATAGCAGTCCTTTTCCACCATGTGAAGGTAAAGGGAAGAGGCTGAAGGAAGTTCTTTCTCTTCAAGCAGGTGACCAGTACACCTGTCATTTGAGAAACAGTCAATATCCCTTAATTAATGAGGGAGCTGAATTAAAAACCAAAAGAAAATAAAAACCACAAACAACAACAACAACAAAACAAAGGCATAGACTACATGGAAGTCCAGCCAAAGGTTCAAACCAACAACATTTCATTTTGAATTCTGAGTCAACAAACAAGATTTATATATGGAGCATGACTGTATATTAGTTTGGTGGAATTCTTTGTGGACAAAGAGAAACATATAAGGGCAGGAGAGAAAACTGGAACAAGTCCCATAAATGACAGACTGAGGAAAAGTTTGAAGGAGCTTTTCAGTTAGGTGCTGGCTTGAAGAAGTGCAGAGTTTTGGGCAAAAAACCCCTTTGCTTTGCTCCTTGGCTCTTGCCTGTAAGGATAAGGGATTTTGTACACTCTTCGGAAGCGAACAGAAATCACTGGATTTTGTTATCACATCCTTTTTCCCAAGTGAAAAAAAAATGCAAGACGTTAAATCCGTGTTAGTTAATTGAGATGAAGGTGATATGTCAAATTTAAGAGGATGCAAGGGCTGAGATTCTGTAGGGCTGTGCTCCGATAATATCTACCTCTGGCTCTAGACAAGGTTAGCAGCTCTACTCCTACATTACTCATTCACCCACTCAGTCCCTGTCGAGAACTTTGAGTCTTTCTCTCCATGCAGGACCAGGCTAAAGCTGTAGAAAGCTGAATGCAGGACTACAGTGAGCTTCCTCCTGTTCAGGGTAGTCACAAATACTTCTTGTCCGCAGTGTCTCACCTCAGCCGCATGTAACTCGAACACGTCTGGTAAAGAAACTGTAAATTCCTCAGCAGAATATGCTTTAGATCAAATTGTTATTAAATCATTGTTTATCCTTGAGAAACACTTTGTTAGCACAAAACTTTCCTGCTATCTCTCCAACATCTGCTCACTGAAAGTGCTGAAGTCTTTTTTTCCTTTTCCAGTCTTTCAAACTAATATTGATTTTGCTTCAGCTAAAAATAGTTCAGTGGGAAAATGTCATTCAGAGGTGCCAGCTGACTAAAGAAGAAAAAGCATAACATCTCATAAAACGGAGTAGAACTGAAAATTAAATTTTGATATTATTCTGCTACTCTCAGCGGATCATGTTGAATTTTACATGCAAGAAAGTATGTGTGATAAAATGTTGCTATGATTCCTTTCAATTCTACAGCAGAGTTTTGTTGCAAAGACTGTTTTTAAAACTGAAAAAACATAGCAGATTTATTTTAGTTTTGTCTACCAAGATCTGTACATTTCACAGTGACTTTGCAGTGAGGTATACTGAAAAGGCACCAAATTCAATAGACTCTGACCCTCACACTGCCAATTTTTGGGTTAGCTTGATGTATATTTAAAGCAATACTCAATTTACTAGAACCCTGCAGTGCACCTGCTCTGGCCACTAGGATATTCACAACCACACAAGACCGTGATCCCTATGCCATTGCTTCTTGTCTGTGCTATCTATTGAAACCTTTTTCCAGAACAAATCTCCTTCCCATTAGGCATAAGGCTTCCTCCCTCCAGTTGCTGCACCTTGACCTGCCTCAGTTAGTACCCTTCTTGGAGGCAGGACAACAAACCTTGCTCAGGCCATGGTTTTTTGGTCTACTTGGAACACAACCATGATCATAACAAAGTTCACTCTTTTCATGTCATCCCAGCAGTAAGTAAAGTGGTTCCCAGCAGGTGTGCTGTGTGCCCTGACTGGCTTTTGTTTTGTTTGCTTTGCTTTTTCAGTTTTCTCCCAGGAAGAGAAATGCAAGTGCAGTGGGTTTGTTTTTTTATGTAGTTTTATTTATTTCGATATGAGCAAGGCTGTGTCTGTCTGATAGTAACAGTGGCAAGGTCAAAGGAACTTGCATTACAGGTAAGGAGATGAATACAGGGCATTAGGTTGCAGTCTTGGAAGGAATTTGTCTCTTGCTGCAGACAAGTTTTACACCTATGTAGGAAGTTATATAGTTCTGAGGTATAGCTGTACTGGCAATAATCTTGGGCAAAGTAGTCCTTGAGATATGGGGAAACAAGCCCACTCAAAATCTTAAAGAAATGCACTGAGCATTTGAAGTAATAAGTATCTGTGTTTTCCTGAATAGTCTGTGGGAACTTCGTGTCTGTATTGGGTCACCCTAAAGATATGCTAAATTTACCAGTGGCCATGGCTACTGCATCCTCTAGCTTTCTGGAAAACGTCCAGAGCTGAAAGCTTAGGAATACCACAGGTATAGACTGTTACTTCACATGGTATTGCTCCCTCTCCTATGGCTTCTGGAAATTTACTGCTTGGCGACCTCCTGAGCTGAAAGTTGAATCTGCATCGTTGTGCTTAGTAAGTTGTTGACAGGTTTCTGTTATGTACATTTGTTCCGTCTACTTATTAAACAATTCCTGGTTTTGATACTATGTCCTGAGGTAATTGAATACAAAAAATTACCTTTGAGGTGGTTTGTTTTAAAACTTCTGACTGGTCACTTTTCTTGATGTGCCCCAGTTTCTGCATCAGGAAGGTGCTCTCAAGAGTATAAACAAGCCTGATGTGCTTATAGCAGCCAGTGTTGATTGAAAGCTACACTCTAGAGTTCTGCATTTGGTTTTAATTAGTGCATTGTTCCCATAGTCCTGGCATGCACATATAAATTACCAGAGAAAGGGGTACAAGGAAATGCAAATGAAGGGAGAAGTTAATGTTGCTCAGTCTTTAAATTGAAGTGTAGCACCGAGGGCTGCTTTAAATAAACTCTCTAATCCTTTGTGATCATAGATGGATTAAAACATCCATCCTTGAACTCATGAGACCATAATCCATGACTGAAACCTCTTGTAGCAATGAATTTATTCAGAAACATCCAGAATGCAGAACATCCTCCTAGTGACAAAGTGATACCAGAGAGAAATAAACGAAGACTTCTCTCCAGGTTTCTCTGTTGAAAGGTGGGTGGGGAATAAGACAATCTCTTCCCACCTTCCAAGGCTGTCTCACCCCAAAAAGCGAGCCAGCAACGGATTTGTGAAAGTTCAGGCTTGTGAGACCTGAAGGTTTCTGTTCTTCTTGGGTTGTTCTATACATTTGGTTTTGTTTGGTTTTTGTTTGTTTTCTCTTGTGCTATTTTGCTAATGGGCATCACTGTGTCAAAGCTCTCTTTTTGACCTCACCAACTCAATTGAATTGAATGAATCTTTCCTTTGGAAAAACTCTACTGCTTCTCGTCCTACACTTATAACACTGATTTATTGACCATGTCCCTTACAGTAAGGATTGTAAGAGTATAAGTAATCTCTTTTTTCAGTTACTATCTTGGAAATCCTTCTGTTGTAAATGAGTTGAGCTAAAACCTTTCATTTACAAGCATCCTCTGTAGTATAGCACTGGTAGGTGGTTAGTTAATAACTGGGTCAAGACCATTCACTAATTCCACACAGACCACTGAGTGACTGACAGAGGACAGAGACACTCAAGTAAGAAGCCTCATTTCTCTCTGTGGATCTTCAAATCCATCCAGTTGCCTGTACTCTAAGTTTTTTATCTCTATACATTGTTCAAAACCAGAAAATGTCTGCCATTACTTCCAATCCCATGCAATGCCCAAGCATTTTTGAATAATGCTTTCAAGTGTAGCGGCAGTGCTGAGTGTGAGGATCTCCTACTTCTACAGGTATATACATTTTGTTGTTTCTGAATTTGAAGGCATGAGAAAATTCATTGAAGTAAAGTCACTTAAGTAGAATAAAGTAAGATAGTATGACTCCTCACCATAGTATCAGTGTATTGGTACCTGTATTGGAAGAAGTAAGTCAAATTAAAGAAAAATCTATACTGTCTCCAATAAAGTTTCCTGCTAAAATCAACACCAGATCTTTTTCTGTTTGTGTTAACTTCCAGCTGCCAGATAAAACATCATCTTTTACTTATGTCCTGCTCCATAGAATCATAGAATGATAGGGTAGTTCGGGTTGGAAGGGACCTTCAAAGGTCATCTAGTCCAACCTCTCTGCAATGAGCAGGAATATTTTCAACTAGATCAGGCTGCGTAGATCCCTGTCCAGCCCAGCTCTGAATGTCTCCAGGCACGGGGCATCCACCACATCCCTGGGCAACCTCTTCCAATCAAAGTTACTCCTACTTCACCCTGAAGTGGAGTCTAATATACAAAATCAGTATCACCAATTATACCAAAACATAGTATGCAAGAATATAAAATAAAACATCCTGTGTTTAAAATTGAAAATACAAGTATGAAAAAATATGAGGCTAATGCTCATAATGTTTCTGTTCATTGAAACAGTATTGAAATGAACTGGAAGACTTGAATGTTTGTCTAATCAATTATCCAGAAAAACTGCTCCTTTGGGTGTTTTGCTGGTGAATCCCACCTGTTGTGATTTTTTAGGTCCACTTATCAGGTTTGTTCTTCATCAGGCTCTACAGCCATTTTGTAAGACAGTATCACACAGCTGGAAGATTCCATTAAAAAGGAAAGGTCAGCCGAGTAGGCTCTAAAGCATAACTTCATCTGCATACACTTTGAGTCTAAATATTTGCTCTTAACACATGCTTAAGAGTGCATTCCTTAGTATGACCAACCATGTGGGAAGTTTGGAGGATTTCAGCTCACATTTGCATTTTTCAGGGGAACAAGAAACTATCATACGGTATATATCTTTCTATATTCCCAGATCAGTCCATTGGGCACACTTGAAGAGAATGCAGAATTAATACGAATCTGCATATTGTAAAATAGGTACGAAAAGCTATATACATCAATGCACATAACTTCTAGGTTTATTGAAACAGTATTAAAACGGATGAAAAGAGACAAATGTTTATCTGCTGAGTGATATTGAAAACTTGCACCTTTGAATGTTTTGGCTGTGAAGGCTGACAGTGATAAATCACTTTCCAACAGCTGTGGACAGCTGTGTAAGTCTGGGGTCTAGGGAGCTTAATTGGGGAAGTGTGTTATAAAATTAAAGTGCCAATGGCTCATTAAGTTATGTGGTGATTTTGTGCGGCAGGCCAATCATCCTGCATTCCAGGCTTTGGGAAAGGACATGGCTAACGCTCTGTTAATTAAGGGTTTGTTGAAGAATGCAGGTTTGCCACACTGCAGTGTTTTCCTAGGAGAGCATCTGTGAAAGAAGACTCAGAGGGAGAAGCTATTTACAAGTATGAGTTTATTGTAGCCAGAGCAGATTTCTAACTCTCCATATACTGAAGCCTTGAGCACGTTTATCTTGTTTATAAACTACTGGGGTACCTTAGACGTAGAGAGAGGACTATCAAACCTTCTGTGATAAATAACCATTTCTCTGGAGAGATTAATTTCCTCTTAAGGCTGAAACATTTGTATTAAAATCAAACCAAACAACCCCAAAACACAAACCAAAACCAAAACACAAAATCAAAACAAACAAAACAAAACCCCAAACAAAACAAAAACCTGAACAAAGAAACAAAACCCAAAAACAACAACAAAAAACCTCACAAACCCCACATGTTAATGCAACTCACCAGCAAAGGGAACAAGACAGGTTTTCTAGGGTAAGCAGAGGATTAAAATATAGAGATATGAGGGAAGCAAAGTGGAGTGGAGGAGGGGAAGTGTATTATTTGCAGGAATGTGCTGTCATCTTTCGAGTACATTGTTCACACTGTTTTGTGTATATAGCAGGAATTATGATTATTTTGCTTTTTTAATCTCTAGTGGCCTACAGAACAAAGGTGAATCACCCTTACCAGTGGTGCTATGAATTGCAGGATGGGAACAGGGGGATGATGTAAGCTCTGAGTGCCTCAGCTTGCACACTCATTGTGAATGTGCTAGATACCACCTGTGCTGGGTGTAACCAGCTTTGCACTCCCTCCTGTCCGCAGAGGTTAGAGGGCCAACAAACCTGGGTCAGCAGGTTTTTCCCTGTGGCAGCACAGGGCTAAGGCCACAACTATGCATAGCAGTTTGGCTTAGAGGCAGGTTGTGACACGTCCTCTGTCATAATTGTCCTCCATGAGCTCTCTAAACTAACTACAAGTACAAAAGTCCTGAAGGAAGGACCAAAATGTTAATAAAAATGGGATGATCACATCAAGCAGTCTTTCAAGTGGCGATCAGAAATTTGAGATACATTCTCACCATTTCTTTCATTTCTCCTCCCAGATATTTTTCTTCACATTTTAATTAAAGATTTATGTCAAATTGTAAAACATAAGAGTCATTCATAGCTCTGTCTTGTTCTTAAACTGTTTCCTTGCATTGCTTGGTATTTTATCTATTTCCCATTTCTGCCAGTCTTTGTTAACATTTAGCTGGGTGCTTTAAAATAAGGTGGGAAGTTTGGTAGCTATTCCTCAATCCAAACATCTTTTATTAATAAGGCCAATTGTCTAAGACCTCTTGCCTAGAGTTATTAAAGACCTTATATTGAAAATATTCACACTTATCTAATCATAAATCTGAAATAATCCACTGATTTCAGTGCAGTTACTCAGGATTTATATCAGCAGAATAGAGTTTGTCCTGATTATGCTGAGTATGCAGCAACAAAAGGATACCTGAAGGTGTTCAAATGAAGATGTTTTAATGAAGGTTTGGAGGATGGTTGTCATTCTGTAAAATAGTAACATGATGGAAAAAGGATGGATTATTTCTGCATATGTCAAGAGAATGTTCTCTGCAAATTGGTTATTGACTGCCTTGCTAGTAGGCTGCATATCAATTTTATTGTTAAGTGCAAGACTGACTCTACTAATGAATTTGAAGCATCATGCTTCTGCTAAAAAAAAAAAGAAACTTTTCAGTACCTAGCGACTGTTTTTAATTTATTGTAGTCTCCTCTATAACTAACCCTGAGAAGTTTATTCCTTCGTGAGTCTAAAGATCAGCTGATGTGTTTGTTCACACATTGGTGTTCTGCGAGCTATTTATTGCTGTTTGTGAAGTGTTTGAATAGATATATCGTAAATAGTTTCACAGAAGGTAATATAATCCTTTTGTGGTATCTAATTAAAACATTTCTATGTTCCACCCAGACTTCAAAAATATATTGCACAGAACGAACCTCAGTACTGGAGTGGCTATATTATACATAAAAAGATATTTTCCCACTGAGGGGAACATAGTTTACTCCAGTTTTTCAGTTACAACATTTCTATACTGTGACAATCATCCTTGTGGTTGCCAAGAGCTGATTTAGCTGCCTAATGAATCTCATTGATCAACTGGTGGCAATGCTGTTGAACAATGTAAGCTAGAAATATCTGTATATTCACCGAACATCTGGCAGAATGATGATTTCCCATGCATTAGTTACAATGCTTGGTGCTGGAGTACCTGGCCATTCTGCCTCTAAATCTTTTTGTCCAGTATTTTCAAGACAGAGAATGCCATTGTAGTTGTATCTTCACTGCTATTTAAAATTTGGACTAGTACCAAGGCCTGACTTGCCAGTGTCCATTTTTATTTTTATCTGAAACTCTCTCAACGGACACCCCTAGTCCCTCAAGGAATAATTTGAGGCCTGTCAGTTTTTGCAATAGCTACTGTGACCTCCCATGGAACCAAGATTTGGGAAGTCAAAATTTCAGTACAAAAGGTGTGTCAGATCAAGACTTCTGCATCCTTCATTTGTTATTTAACACTCTTCTAGAAAAGACAAATTACAGCCTGGCTCTGTTTCAGTGTGAATAACACCAGTCAGCTCAAAGCTCTTTCAGCAATGAATTAATCTAATCTTTTCTACTCTGCGCTGACATAAATGAAGAGCTGTCACAGGGACATGTAATTCGTCTCAGGTGAAGGATTATCATGAACTGATGAGAGGCAGTAACCTCTTAAAAAGCTACTGCTCTTTTGCAAGTGAGCATCTGACTACGGGCTGAGTTTCTGCATGGCTCACTCCATTACTTTCCATCCACAGCCTTTAAGAAGGGAACACACAACCTCTCTGTGGGTTAGGTAGGTCTGTGCTGGCATGTGGTTTTTGCTTGCAGATGGTCCTGACCTTGGCTAAAGCGTATAACAGGCACAGAAAGCAGAGTTGATGTATAGCCAAGCATATTCTGTAGGCATGTCCTACATATAAGTTTTGGCTGAACACTGCAAAGAGGGATGCAGCAGTCTCTTAAAACACAGGTCAACAAAAGCAACAAAGCATGGGACATGCCTCAGTGTAAAAAGATTATGAACTGCTCTCAGTTATATTTGGGTTTGCTAAAGAATGTGTGTTGCATTCCGCATAAGTCATGGTTTCACTGTTCTGTATTTTCCATCTCATTGTAAGTTAAGAGGACCTCCACATTCATTTTCAGAAATACTAAAAATAAATACTTTTTGCAGCTATTGTAATACGTTGTGAAAAAGGCCTCAGAATACTCTGGGATTACAACAAAGGAATTTGCAGGTGCTTGGGGATCCTGAATATACCCAAGAATGTAATAAACTGGATAATCAACTAAATACATCTGGTGTTCTGGGTTAAAAATAAATATATTTTTGAGAAAAATAACAAGAAGATAAAAATGCAAGTTAAGAACAGCATCAGCAAAAAGCATGTTAAAAGAAAAAAGTGCAATAATAAAAAGAACAAATACATTTTCCAGCTTTGCCAAGTGAATGATATATTGGAAAGAAAAGTGGGGAAAGTGAAAGAGTTACTTAAAGGTCAAGTTCAACTTTGAGGCTGTAACCATATTCACCTTTGGTTACATTTGCTCTTGAACTGGGAACTTCAAAAGAGCAGACTGGTGACTGACATTATGCAGACAAAGAAGCATTAAGGCTTCTTAAGCTGATTTTGATGATATTCAGCTATTTGACAACATTGTCCTATCAACATACTTTGCAACAGAACAAAAATAAAGAGTTGGGCTTTTTGTTTCTGTTTTGTTTTTCAGCATGGCTTCCTGAGCAGCTGTCAATGGTTTAATAGAATACCCTGAGCAGTAATCCTTTTCACTTTTACTTCACCCCTTTCAATACAGACTTGGAAGTTTACACAAAGGAATTTTCATGGTCTTTCTGAGGGAATAATACTACTATGTATTCCTACACAGAAAGGAAAACTTAATTGAGACAGGTTACATGTGTTGGTCATTTGCTTGAACTAGAGCCCGATGCAGGTGAAGCCCTCACCACACTCACCTCTCTATGCAGAGGGACACATGTCCCTAACATGTCGTCCCTGCTAAAATGCTTTTCTGTGTTGACAGCAATTGAGCAGGGTCTTTGCTGTGTGGATCCACTGTTCTGACAACAAAATCACATATTGCCCACTAGTTCTATAATTTTCTACTGAAAGTGTTCCTTCTATAATGCAATGAGTAAAGTGCACTCAAGGAATCAAGACAGTCCAAATCGTATGTGCATTTAAAAGAAAAAAACGAACTGACAAAAAGATACATGTCTTGTGAAACAGCAGTTTCCTAAGTACCTTAAACTAACAGATCTATAGAGGACATTGACTTTCAAATGTCAGTTGTAGCAACTTATTATTTTTTACATGTAAGTTACAGTATTTATGTAAGCTCAGAAATTTTCTATTTCATCAGTATTTGAGCACTACAGAGCTTTGAAGGACCCTTGTGTAAACTAAAACTAAATCTCTTTTTCATGGTTTTACTACTGCTCCTCCAGCACAATGTCAATCATTCTTCTCTCAGTGGTCACTAACCAGGCTATTTGTGTGTTTCCACACTGCTGCATCACAAAACATCATGCCTACTTGCCCTAAAAAGATAATATCTAACACATATGGAGACGGCCTTTGATCTCCACGGTCTATCTAGAGGTCACAGACCTGTCTTCTCCTCTCCCTTACTTCAAATAGCCCCTTTCATTTACTGTGAAACTAAACATTGGAAAGACAAAGGCAGGAAAATAAAGGCCTTGATTTAATAGCGCTTATGTGTTTGGCTATTTCAAAGTAGATTTTACTCTCTTAGGTCTCGTTATTAATTGCCCTGTATTTCTGCATCATGGCGTACTGTATTTGTTTCATGCATGCAGCCTTCAAAATTCAAGCTGCTTTTTAAATCAATATGTGCCTTGCTCACAAGTAAAGAGCCATTAAGATTCTAGTGATCAGTTTGCAATACTCAGCACCGAATCCAACTCTGTGTGAATTGCATGAGAAGACTGGGTAGATTGACTCAGTTTTTGCAAAATAGATTTACATTTATGAATATAAAGTTGTCAATGAGAAGAAGTACATTGAGTCATCTTGTAAACTGTGTTGAAGGTAAATCTGTCTGGAAGGGTGAAAGAAAAATGTAGCTCCATTAGAAATCACAAGGTTCTTAGGGAATAAAAGACCACTCCACTTTATCTCAAACTGGTCAACACAGTGAACAATTATGTGGCAACCAAATTGGCATTTGTCAAAAAAAAAAAAAAAAAAAAAAAAAGTTACGTGCAAATGCTAGACATCTTTCAGTTTCAGCCACTTTTGTTTTTACTAAGGACTGATTCAGAAAAACATGTAGATACCTAAAGAAGGATTTGAGCAACATGTAGTCACATGAGAACAAAACTCTAGTCTTGAAAATCACTGCTCAGCTGTGGCTCTATCATAAAGACCCTTCACTGCTGACCCTACAGCTCTGCAGGCACCTCAAATTCTCCATATTCTCACTGATGCTCAAAACTTGCTCAGTTATCACCACTCCAATTACTTACTGACACTTAATAGACATTTATAAACAAAGGGCTTATCTACTTAACTCCCTTTGAGAAGTCAAGCCACTAAGAATTTTCTAAACGTATTAATTTTTTTTCTTTAACAGAAGTTAGCTGAGAAGGAAGCAGTTGTCCTTTTTTTTCTTGCTTAAATACATGGAGATCAGAGCAGTTACCCAACCTCTGCTATCTTCAATGATGGAAAAATCTAAAGTTCCACAGAAGAAACCCTAAACATGAGGTCTTTGCATATATTGTTGGAAATTTGGCATAAATGCTGTTCCTCTTCCATCACAAGTGTCTAGAGGCAAAGAGATCTGCACAACCTCACAGTCTAGTGGTTAGGGCACTCAGCGTGTGACTAGGAGAGAAGCCCTGGTTCTGGGTCCACCTTCTCCTACAATTACTTGGGGACTATTTCTGCATTTTATGTTAAATCATTGGAAAAAAAAATACACTTTAGAAAAAGTCTGGCATCCAGATATTTCCACTTCCCTTAGGTGATTATGCACTCTCTCTTACACGTTTGTTCTCACCACATCAGAAAAGTATTTCCCATGTGGTGGACAGAGAAAACAGGAGAGATGAGCCAAGGAATAGCCTCCAGGTCCAGGGAACTCAGGGAGGTGAGAGAGCGCTGAAGAGGGTGAATCTGAGCATTTGGGTCACTCACACCACACACGATGGCTTCAGTAGCTAGAATATTAATTGTGAACTGTGTTCCTCTCTCTTCGTCCATCTGCTCATTTTTCAAAATAAATATTATATTGCTTTGTTTGACTTTAAAAATAAGTGAGGTGTCACCTTTGGGAAAAGATTTTGTGTAAGAATCCCAAGCAGATGGCCAATTATGTTGGAAGAGGGCAAGATTTAAGATGCTCCTCAATGCTTTCTCTAACCTGTTTCCTACTCAGCACGATAATTATCTTCATACCTGTCCTCAGGTGTCTGTGTCTCCTTGGAAATCAAGCACTTAGCTGTCTGCAGCTGGAACACATCTGGGAGCAGATGTCCTGGAGCAAGCACAATGCATTCAGCATTGCATCACCTACGTGACATTCTGCATGTGTTTTTAAGAGACTGGAAGATGCAATGCTGTCCGCAGAGAGCTGTGTGTGCATGCACAATCTCTGCAAGAAGTTGCATTACACCAAACAAATGAAAGAGTCTCCTTAGTCATCCTTTACTTGAAATTTCCTCTATAGAACATTTACTTCTTAATTTCCTTGCTTTATATACAGCTGAGTACAGTTTTAATCCTCTCAGCCAGCCAACAAACCAGAGTTACTTCTCCTTGTGTCTCAATAACCTGCTGGGACACTTTGCTGGATACAATTATAAAGCTTGACAGAACTGGAAGAATCTTCAGCTTTCTTCTGTGGTTATAACAAATTTCAGATGCATTTATTTTTCATGATAGAGATAATTGTTCTTTCTTTAATTTGCACCAGACATCTCTTGCTAACTATTAGTCAATACATTTCTGAGCCCATCACTTCTGGATTAAGTCAGGGAAGAGGTGTCAGCAGCTGATCCTAATGCTCTTTCTATGCACTGACAAACTTTGCTGATGAAAGCAAAATCTTAAGTAACACTAATACTTTAAGTGGTCTAGATTGTACTCTGTGATATTTAAACACATTAGGGGAATGGCTGAAGAAATAGTTGATGAGTTTCAATGTGAGCAAATGTTAAATGATATATTGAAGAGCTAAAAATAGTTGTGCTGCCTATACACTTCTGAATAAAGAGTAGAATGCAGAGATATAGAGGGAAAGTGAGTGGTTTGGAAAAGCACATACATGAGGATGGGGTATGTTGCTCAACTACGGTAAAAACAAAAGGTTAATATGATGAAAAGAGAAGCTCTGCTTGGAGAATCTTCCTCTGAAGTTTTTGCATGCAGATTTGAGTTAACAAAGTGTGACAAAATTTCAACAGAAGGACAGAAACTCAGTAAAGATTAGTGAGGCAATGACTGATTTTTTTAGAGCTTAAGCCTAATATGCATATTATATCCAAAGAAAAAAATAACAAAAATAATTAAAGTCATGGGAACCAGAGAGACCTCAATATGAGAAAAAATTAAATATGCGACGACTATTTTGTTTGGAGAGTAAAAGGAAGGGCATTAGAATTAAAAATAACAATAGCTAGAAAGCAATGTAGTGCTGCTAAAATGTAAAGAATGAAAAATAACTGAAGGGCAGCAGATATAGAATAGTGAGATTAATATGCTGTTCATGCAAATAAGGAAATCAGTTCCTTATTTTATAATGTTATTTTTTATAGTTGCTTAGTAAGATCAGAAAGAAAAATAGACATACATGAAGAACACAGAAATTTTCTGCTTCTGGAATCACTAGGACAAAACTAGAAGGGACAAGAAAAGACAGTCTTGCTTCTCCATACAGGAAAAGTGGCATTTAAAGGCAGTTTTCAGCATGAGACGACATTTTGAAGACAACAGAGCTGCAGAAAGTAATGCCAACATTCACACACTAGCAATTAGATTTCTCATGGCCTAGGAAATTCATCCTTTCATGCTATAGGTCATTCGACACAGATTAAAACTATTTCCTACTTTTATTCAGTTAATCCAGGTGCTATTTGGACACAATGTCTGCAACCATTCCTGTAAGAGAGAGACAGTAGACAGGAAAAAATGAAATGTCATCTGTAAGCCCTTCACATTTTTCTGATATCTTTCTGAAAGGAAAAAGTTCACTAATAAAAATGATATTCCAAGACTAATAAAAAAAGACAAAAGAAGTTGATATCCCACGCTAGAAGTGTAAATATAACCCTAAAATTATATCAAGTATGTTCAATACGAAAAACACAAAGTGCTGCAGGACCAGCTGTGTCTAGTTTGAGGTGGTCTGTAGGGAGTTATTTCCAGTAGCTTTAATTCATGTGAGAAGGTCACCTCCTTTGGGAATCCTGCTCTACAGTATTACGCAGAAACCCTGTGGCTTCCTCTGCCCACTGCTGGAAGAAGAACATCGGCTCTCTTGGTGCTGTTTCTGAATGATCAGTACCCCATACCTTATTGTCCACACATTTTCACATCTGTGGACCTTCAGATACTTATTTGTGTGCCAGAACAGTAGAAGCCCTGTCTCTTTCCTGTTAGGTGCCACATTATGAAAACCTTATTTACAGTCTGGTTTCCAGAGAGACAGTTAATTGAACTAATCAATGAACTTTGCAGAACCAGAATCAGCAACACACCATCCCCGCGTGACCAAATGATACTGAAATTCTGTCACTGTTTTGTGACTGACACAGAAAGTAGCAGGATTATTGGAAGGAGGGGTTAAGTTTTCAAGATAAGCAGAGCAGGGCACACTGTACCATAACAAGACAGTTATTCACACGTGCAAACTATTGTGGACATTGGTTCCCTGCTCATAAGAAAACTAATCTCAAAAGGCAAAAGGAAGGAGTGTGTCTCTTCTTTTTGCTCCTGACTTTGTATGTCATCAGCTATGCCAAATTATTGCTGGTTTTGTTTCATCCTTCTCTCTCTAGCTTTTTTTAGGGCTAAAAAAGAAAAGTCTTAGTCATTTTAGGCTAATTTCCCACTGAAGTCAGTCTTATGCAAACACTGTGTCTCTGTGTGAATGTATGTTTAAATCTGTATTTCTGTCTCCATCCCCTTTGCAAAACAGTTTCTGCACCTGCTGCCTGATTTCAGTCAAGACTGGCAGATGAAGAGTCATCATCTGATAATTAAGTTCCTGCAAATATTATATGCATGTAGAGAAGGAAAGCCTGAGAGGTGCCCCAAGTGAGGGACAGTTTGCAGCATTGTTTACCAGTCACAGTAGTGTATATGTATGATAGAGATCTCGTAAACATATCTATCAGATTTCTTAGACACCAAGTCAATCAAAATCTAAAGGAAAATAAGCCTCATTATCTCTGGCTCAAAAGAACTGCTTTTTCTAACAGCAGGTTGTGGCAGCCTCAGTTTAGATTTGATTTCCCTATTAGGGCTAAATGAAGAAGCACGAATCTCTCTTTTCAAGCCACATGTACATATTGATGATGCTGCCCTGCTCCTCTTCATATCCACTGCTTCATATATTCTAAAATTGAGTGTGTAAATACATGAATAGTACACAAAGTTTGCTGTCAGGTCAATCAAAGGACCTTGCTAAGGAGTGATGAGCAGTATATGTACACAATCCAGACTGTATCAGTTAAAATGTCAGTTCTTCTAACAAGAAATTTCAAATGTGGTGCAGGTCCATACCATAATAAAAAGTGACTTATTAAAGAAACAGCCACTGTATACGTAAGTTACTAGCCAGACTTTATCTGGGTTGATAAATTCCTGCTCAGTCATGAAGGTTTACAGAAAAAACACTTCTGAATCCGAAGGTTTTTAGTTTTGCACATCTCACAGCAGTTACTGGAACACAGGACTGGACATAGCCTCTTGGGTCATTAAAACCCACATGTACTGAGTGGCCTTGGTGTCATCTTAAGGAAGGATCTAAGCTCAAAAGGTCACTGACAGACAGCTGCCAAGATACACTTGATCTGCACATGAGCAGCAAGTCTGATGCATCTGACTGACTCTGCCACGCAGAAGTGAGATCACTGCATAGTGAGACCCCCCCAACCTGGGTATGTGTTCTGTCCCCAGGATGGGCTGAGCAGATAGGACAGAGATGTGGTGCTGCTGCTGCCGGAGGCGATCACGCCACCTAATCCCTGTCAGAAACTAAGCAGGCAACATTTTAAAATAATTCTACACCTTTGCAGCCGAAATATATTAAGACTGATTTATGCACTTATTCACATGCCAACATTGTTCTTCTCTGATCTGCCTCCCTTATGATTATTTATACCGTGCAAGGGATTATGATTCAGAGATGCAAAGCATCTCACTGGCAGGTGAGGCCTCTGCTTCTGATGGATGACTTGTTAAAATCAACTCCTATATATGGAGCTGAATATTTACACAGGTAAAGATTTTACTGAGTGGCTGCACAGCGTTTCCCTTGCTGGGACTTGACAACAGATCTGTCTGAACTTCCCAAAATGGTGGACTGCAGAGGGAACACTGGAAGGCTGCACATGATAGCCCCTTTTTCTAGCACATGGCTGACGTTAAAACAATATTTAGGCAGCCTCAGTGGGTGACCTGATGTTTATCTGCACTCTGGAGATGTACCTGTCAGGTGATGGAGTTGCTTCCATTTCAGCCATGGAGTGGGTGCACTCCTGGTCATGACAGGGATGGACACTGGCTGCTTGGGAGAGGAGCAGCAGTGAGCAGGTTATGAGAAAGCCTGAAAATCAGCAAGTTGTATTAATCTACTAACACTGAGATTCCCCTCATGGTTTCCTGCTTTACTGATGATAACAGGCAAAGAAAAGCAGAAAAATGCCCTATATTGCAACAGATAATCCTCACCTTCCTACATACCTTAGAAGTCCTTAATGGCTCCTTCTCCCTATTTCAATGAGGAGAAGATCAGCCTATGTCCCACCTCTATCTTCCTCCTCAAACACAAAATACTGTTCATTTTTCCATCAGAAAGATTAAAATAACGTAGTTATTGTTAGCTAATAAATTCTTATAGGTCACAAGCGTATTATACAGTGAACAAAATCTTTTTGTCTGACTTATTTCCTGACATTGCACTATCATCTTCAACAGAACGTTTTTATCAAAACCAGCAAAAAGAATAAGGTGGTGGAGGAATAGGTATTTTTACCATTCAAAACAAATTAATCATTTCAAGCATTGACATAAGTGAAGAGGAATTCTGTTTATTTTGTAACTCAGTGAGCGGAAAGCTGGTTCTGAAGTAGGTGAGCACATTTTACAGAACTGCTCATAATAAACAGCTTTGCCTCACCAAAAAAAAAAAAAAAAAGAAAAAAGAAAAAAGAAAAAAAAAAATAGTCACTGATAAATAATTTTCCCATAGCTACAAAACTGATTTGTAGAAGTTAAATTGTCCAAGGCTAATCAAGCTAATCTGAGGGAGAGGAAGTTTACCCTCCATTTCCCAACATATTCTCTTTAATTTTGCAGTCACATTGACAGGTGGCCTCATCACTCAGGCATTACAGACCACCTCGAAGATATCAGCACTGTTGGCCTTTGAAGTCAGAATAATCAACAAGCCATTTGATACTCTATCAGATGAAATGGCCCTGTCAGAAAAGGCTGGCTCTCAGGTGTACTGATTGTCTATCGAAAAGAGATAACTTGATACGCTTTGCTATGGTACAGATTCATAGACCTTGTGGGATGCTATAACAGAGGTGTTTTTAGATGCATTTCTTTACAACATCTCTTAAAAATATATTCCCATGCCACTTTTAACAGAAATTGTAATACTCCAATTTCCTGTCTACAATATTCCCACAATACTCCAAATTCTTATGAAGATGTGCAAATGTATTAGTTATGGTTAGGGCCACAGATGCACAGATTCATGTGACACATTAATGTATAAATCCTGTCAAAGCCTTCATTCAGATACTAGATAGTAGACATTATTAGGAAAGTCTTTAGTGTTTTACAATGATTAATGTTCTGGAAGCTGCCAAAATCTGCCACAATATTATTTTAAGAAAAGGACAGGGCTTTTTCTTTATGATTATCCAAGATAGTAGGAGCTTTTTCTCAGGTTACTTTGATCTTTCAGTATGTGTTGTTATCTTTGATTCTAATAATATGCCATGCACTCAGCAAATACCTTAAAGAACCTGAGTGGTTTCAGAGAAACGCAGTTTTAAAAATCATTACCTTAAATTCCACTTTCACGTGTCCATATAAATGTTTATTTTCAGAATTAAATACTGACTGGAAATATTCAAATGCTTTGCAAATCTGTAGGACAGGGAGGCTGAAAAGCACAGTTTTTTTTTTTAATTATTTCCCCCCTCCTCCCCAGTTCTAACAAAATTTCAGCTATTGAGGAATAATGATAAACTTCCTCCTCGATGAACTAATATTTTGTAATGACTCCAAAATCATGGGAATAGTTCTTTAAAAAGTTAATGATCATTCATCATGTTTAGGGTGAATTTGAGTTGAGAGCAAGAAAAATTTAAAAATTATGCCAAAAAGAATGTTAAACATCTCATTGTTTAATTGAGCTTTTGACTAATCCATAAGGTTTATTTCATTTGCAGTGAATAAAAATATTTGTTTCAACATTACCAGTAAATCTAGCAGCAGCTTATGTCATGGGTTGAGAAAGTTATGCTATGGTTGTATGTATTTATATGACAGGTAGGAAACTTTCTTTTCCATGAAATACCCTGGCTTGTTCTAATAGCAATTATTCATCAGGAACAATCACAGAATGCTCATTCAGTAGCAAATGGTCTATTTGGTATCATTAAGGCAGTCCAAGGACTTAAAACCACCCCTTTCCTTGGGCACAGGTGTGTTTGGTCTTACAGTCTGTATGTAGGATCACGCTGGAGTCCCCAGCAGAGGATAGCTGCTCTGATTTATTAGACCTTTGGAAACAGTATTGCTCCTGTTATCTACATGTAATCCCTTAAATTTGCTTGACAGTTAAAGCCTGAAGCAACACCACCGGACAAATCTTCAAGTATCAACTTTGATGCTGACAGTGAATATAGAAAGGAAAGTAAAAAGGAAAAACTGAAAAGAGAAAAAATTGTGGACCTGAAATATAGATCACTATTCTCAAGGGAAGATTAATAACCATTTTAATTGAGGTGCATTAATGATTTTTAAACAACTTGCTTCTGTTAGTCATTATTCTTCATAATCTCATCTCTTGTAACAGAGAGTTTCATGGTAAATGATGTATTGGAGATTTTCTGTTCAGGGTAAAAATAAATCAAGGAAACATACACAGGCAAACCTTCTGTGAAGATGGAATACCTAGAGCAATTCTGTGGATTGACTGCAACTGAGGCTTGTCACAGAAGCCTTGAGTGATGCAGTTGCTGACTACAATGAAGATTTATCAGAGGTGAATTTGGTGCACAACATCCAATGCAACGTGCCTGATAGGCAAGACAGGAGCCCCTGTGCTTACATCCTACTGTCTAAATGATGTGCATGACAGATAAGTAGGGATAAAAATGAGGATTGTGCTCTGAGTTTATTTTAGTCAAGAATTTGCTGATGGTTCAGAATGAGGTTTTTTGGTAACAAAATAGAGAAATTGTGCATTAAAAATATGATTAAGAATGCTGTCTCTCAGCCCTACTGAAGGCTGGGAACCACAGGCTGTTTAGGTAACACAGGTAACAAAAGGGGCATTTGCTGTCTAGGGAGAGCAGTAGCTTCAATGCTTAGAGCTTTGCCCTGCGGTTGAGAACAGGTTGTGACACTGTAAGTCAGGGGCCCAGAAAAGGAGGTGTACAAGTCTCGTGGTCACAGACCCTGGCTCCCAACACCTACAATCAATCTAGGAGATTTCTGGAGGTGGCCAGAGATAAATTTTTAAATCAGGTGCTGGACTAGGGAAGGTGTTTTTGTGGACCTGCTATACTAATGATTAAGGTAGGACTAGTCGGAGATGTGATAGCTGCAGCACTGACAAGGAGATGGTAGAGTTAAAGATCCAGAGGGAACTGAGTGAGACAATCAGCTGAAAAGAGGCATGGATCTCAGGAGACTAGATTTCTGGTTGTTCAGGGAACTGATAGGTAGGATCCTGTAGGAGACAGAGGAGCCATGAAGAGCTGGCCGGTCTTCAAGGACATCATCCTCAAAGGACAAGAATCATCCACCCTGACCTGAGTAGGCAAGAATATGAGCATGCCCAGCAGGAGAAGGGGTGGTTGAGCAGCCTTACTGAGTTGAACTGCTAAAAGGAAATGTACAAGAGATGGAGGCAGGAACAGGTAACTGAGAAGGAATATAGAAGCATCACCAAGGCAAGCAGATATGGAATTAGGAAGGCTAAAGCTTGGCTGGGGTTTAAACTGGTGAGAAATGTGAGGCAGGAACGAGAAGAGCTTCTGCAGATATATTGGTATCAAACAAAATCAAAGAAAATGTGACTCCACTTCTTAATGGAACAGGTGATCTTGTGCTGAAGGACATGGAAAAGGCTTAGGTACTAATATCTTCCTTGCTTTAGTCTTCACTGCTCATAGATCTCCCTGGTCTCTATGCATTAGAGAAGAGGTTAAGGGAGACAGATACCACCCAAAGGAGAGGAAGATAAAGGTAGTGACTACTTAAGGAAGCTGAACATATACAAGTCCACCAGACGTATCAGGAGGTATTCAAGGATGTCAAAGGAACTGGCTTAAGTCATAGCATTTGATAAGTTTATAGCTATTACTGTAGGTTTCTGCTTACTGGAAAATGCCAAGTGTTATGCCCGCCTTAAAAAACAGTGATGAGGATGACGTTCATCCTAAACCCAGTGTCTGGGAAGATTGTAGAGTACTTCCTTCTGGAAGCCATTTCTAGGCAAGGTGACCGGGAATACGCGACAATAATTTATCAATGAAAATTACACCTGACCAACTTGACTATTTTCTGTGATGAAATGCCTGGCTTTGTGGATGAGGAGAAAGCAGTGAATGTCACCTTGACTTCAGCAAAGCCTTCAACACTGTTTCTGACAGTGTCCTTGTAGCTGAACTGAGGAGAGATGGATTTTACGAGTGAACTATTACGTGGCTTAAAAACTGGCAAGATATATGGGCAATGCTCAGTGGTTACAGGTCCAACTGGTGTCTGGTTGTGAATTCCTCCTTTCAGGGACTGATATGGCACTGTTTGTCTTCATGTTCTGTTCATCTTCATCAATGACCAGGACAGTCGTACAGAGGAACCCCAAGAAGTTCAACAAAGGGAAACGCCCAATCCTGTATTTGGCATGGAATAACCACATGCACCAGTACAGGCTGGGGCCAACTAGATAAAAATCAAATCAGATTTACAGAAACAGGTAGGGGATCCTGGAGGATGTCAGTTTGAACATGAGTCAGCAGTGCAATCTTGCAGCAATGAAGGCTTCCTGCACACTGAACAACATTAGAAAAGAGAATAATCTGCAAGTTTGGTGAAGCTATCACTATCTGACAGTGATGGGTCACAACTGGGACATTGTGCTCAGTTTTTGGGCCTTCTACAAGAGCGAGGCCAAAAAACTGGAGAGTCTAGAGTAGGACTACTGTAATGGTGAGGGGGTCACTGAATACCATATGTGCTAGAAAAAGCTGCTGAAGGAAGGAATATGGCTTATTCTGGAGAAGATAAGTTTGTCATGGGATGTAGTTGTAAGTTTCTAACTATCTAAAGAGGTCCTATAAAGAAAATGGAGCCAGACTGTTTTCATAGGCACATCTCAACAGAATAAGAGGTTATTGTCACAAATGGCAGGAAAGAAAATTCTCACTAGGCGTAAGGACAAGAAATTCTTACAATGCAAGTGATAGAGCACAGTAACAGGTTGTGGAATCTCTATTCTTAGACATGTTCAAAGAGTCCTGAGTAACCTGGTCTAACTTCAAAGTTAGCCCTGCATTGAGGGGGAGGATGGACTAGATGTCCCCCAGAGACCCCTTCCACCCCAAATTATTCTATGGTTCTATGGCTGCATGCCCAGCCTTATTCTTGTCAGGACTTAAATTTGCAGCCTTACTGCAGACAAATAAAACATGCAGCTGAGCGTTTTCCAAAAGCATACAGTTAATACATTCAACACTGCATACAAATGCAACCACTTTCATCCTATCTTATATATTCATGTTAATCTTCTTCCAGAGCCTGTTGACTGGTTTCTGCAAACGTACTTGGTCAGACCTGAAAACACATGCTAACAAATCAGGTAGAAGTCATCTTCCAGTGGCATATCTAGCAACTGAGTAGGCAACCAAAACATCATCATTCTTGAGGAAGCTGTATTCCTCATCCACCTGAACTTTCTGAATATTAGCACATGTGCTCATCATCACGCATTTTGACCTTGACAGGGGTTCAGAGTACAAATTCATAACATTACATACAATTTCTGAATTTTATATTTTCTTTTCTTTTTTTAAGCTAACTTTCAGTCTGCATCAGCACAATTCTGAATTCTGCATGATTTCAGAATATGTAATTGACTGTAAGTTTCAGTCAAATGGCAGCTGTCATCTCTAATAATGTATCAAACACAACAGGCAAACAGAGAAGTTATAATAACAAGCAAAAACACTGTCGAACTGAATCTATTTCCAGATGTGGAGAGGGAAGTTTTCACTTCTTCATCTAGCAGGACTGGTGCCTTAATGCCTTTCAGCATAATTTTAAAGGCATTAATTTGTTACGTAACATCCATCAATTATAAAATATGTTTATGAGGTCTTGGTAGCAGTTGTTAACAGCAGAGTTGTGGGATCACATTTACAATGAAATGTGAGAGCGAGAGTAATTGGATTGAAATTGGTAAACGAAAACTCATTCTGGGGGGAAAAAAGGTGTAGAATTGATGAGGTCCAACATGTCATCAAATGGTGAGGATAAAATTAAGATCCAGTGGAGACACACACAGTGTTTATTGTAAGTGTTTAATTGCAAGAATAACAAATGCCTTACAGAAATTCACAGTTAAGCATCAGCCCTCTTTCTACTACTAAATGGAGTCATACGTATAAATCTTTTTCTGCCCACAGGCTGAGTATTTGTCCCACATTTTTATGGTTTTTTTTGTTGTTGTTGTTTATTTGTAAAATCTGAAATGTAAAGTAAAATGTTTTTCTTTTAAATAGAATGTTAATTTGATGAATTTAAATCAGATGTTTGAAAATACTTTATCTGTATTCCTATCAAAACCCAAATGCATTCCAGCTCATTCTCAGATGAAAAGCTGGGCATTAGAAAAAATGGAATTATGAAATGTTTGAGGTTTCTTCTCCTTTAAGAAAAAGCAGTTGCTAGTAATAAAAACTGTTAATCAGTGAACTGAATTTGAAGGTCTCCAGTTAATGTCAATTATCTTTGGTAAGAACGAAAAATGGTTCCAGTGACATAAATTGCACTGAAAGTTTGGGGTGTCTTTGAAAGAGGCTGAATGGATCCAGCAATGATTTTTTGGAGTAATTGCCTGTAGTGTCAGAAGGTTTCTTTCCCACTGTAACCTGAAAACATGTACCTAGGCACTAGAAATAAAAGTTTTCGATCACTAGGCTTAAAGGATAAAATCAAATAACAGTAAACTGAAACATTGTGATGAATTCACAACTTCATACAATGCTAAAATGCTCTGTTTTCAAGGCTGCTAGGTCTACAGCCTGTCTTCTTATATGGCTACTCTCACCTCTTGTATAGATTACTTATCTGAGGTCCTCGTCTGAAGTACAGACCACTAAAGAAAATAACCAGAATCTACTGTTTGGTGCGTGTTAAGTGAAGACGTATAAATAATCCAAAAATGCCTGATCACCAACCTCAGTACTTTGTCTGCCCCCAGCCCTGAAATTACTGTTATAAAACTATGACAAAATAAAATCTGAACAGCTGAACCAAAAAGACCGGTTTTCATGATGATAGCAGCCATCAGTGCTGCAGAAGAGTAGCAGGTATAATAGCAGCCATAAGTGGGGGAAAAAAGAAAATTCTGGTTTATCTGGCAAACTGACTGTAACACCATTCTGTCTTTTCCCCCCCCCCCAAAAAAAAAAAAAGAGGCAACAGGATAGTATATTCTGGCCACTGAACAGCTTAATAATAGTGATAGCAGAATAAACAGCATAAATTAATTTAATTTGCTGCCTGGAGATGTCTTTTATGAAATACATATTGCCTGCTGGGAGATTTCACTTCAGAATAGGAAGTCACTTGTTTGATAAGCACAGAAGGAAATGAAGGAGATTTTTCCTGCTGCCTGCAATGCATTGGAGGACTGTGTCTTCAGCAGCATCTCAATAAGTACTCCAGGTTTACTACGTAGACCATCATGCAAGGTTGCCTAAAGGTTCAAAGGACTGACTGTAGATCTGTGTGGACAACCGTGCCTTCCATTGCATAGAAAGCTGGCTACATGCATTTTCTAGAGAATATTAATAACAGTCCTGATTACTGCTGTAATCATGTCACTCACAAGAAATCACTAGTCTGAACTAGTGTATGGTAACAGTAAGAAAATTTTTGCTAGTCAGTTCCACGTCGAAGGTAATTATTTTTCCCTACAACATAACAGAGCTCAGTACCTTGGTGTTTAAAATGGAATGTTTATCTTAAAAAGATAACCAGTCTTGATTTAAAGATGCCAAGTGACAATTTTACAACATATCTTGGAAATCTGTTCCAATGGTCAATTACCCTCACTTAAGCTGCATCTTATTTCCGAATTTGTTTAAGTTAAGCTTCAAGCTGATTGGGTCCTGTTATGGATTTACCTCCTACAATGAAGTTTCCACAATACTTTTACAGGAGTTTTCACTACTACCATGCTGATGTTGCTGTGAGAGGGAGCAGAAAAGAATATAGAAAAGACACATATTTTGAGATGGGAGATTTTGTCAATGGGGAGTCTGTAACACCACTTGTATTCCTGAAATACCAGTTTGCATGCATGTGCTAACAACATGATGTTTGATTGCTCTGGTCATGAAAGTCAGCTCAAAACACACCCAGAGCTATGACAGCACATTGCCTGGGATCACAAGTTGCTCACTTTGTTGAACCCGAATTCCGAAAATCTAGTCCAGATGCTGCTACTGCTATGAGAGCAAACAGCCATGATGGAGCAGCTGCCACTGCTAGGAACTGGGACAGGTCCACTCTGGTACCAGTAGTCACCAGTGCTCATCAACATCTCCGACTGCTGTAAGCAGCAAGACTGACTTTTCACCTGCCTGTCTGTCCTATCTTGATAATTTCTTTCATCACAGGCCCTGTCTTACCTATTGGAAAAAATAATCAATTTTGCTTCTGCTGCTGAGAAGCCTTGATAGCTGACATTTTACTGTGAAAATCCAACTGGCAGCACTAGAGGATGAAAGAAAACAAAAATCTGTTCCTAATTTACTACCTGATACAGTAAGTACTTTAATTATATTACTACTGTGTTAGAAATACTGCCAAGGTGGATTATATCTCTCCCTATCTTGCTAGCTGATTACAGAAATGCCTCAGAATATTTACTCTGAGAAGCCCTTCTCAAACTGTCTGTTTTTCTGAATGATCATTTTACATCAAAATCTGTCAACAAGATAGATAAAGCACAGACAATGCCAACTTATCTGTTTGTTTAGATCATATTTAAGTTTTTTTTCTGTGCTTATTCCTCTTCTGTTTGCAGATTAACACAGTTACTTTGCTCAGGAAAATCATTAATCAGCAATCATAACAAAGAGCTAGTAGCGAGAGACAAAATATCAGCAAGTTACAAGTTGTTGGATTCCAAACTGAATGAAAGGAATCACTTTGGGCATTATCCCATGCTGCAAGTTGACATGTCATTCTACAGCCTCTTGCTTGACCTTTTCTTAGCATCAGCAGAAAAACAAAGAGACTATGCTGTTCGAGCAGCTGCTGTACCTCTAGGCAGGTAACAGTATCATCTTCATGAATGACATCTATGTCACATTTGCGGTGTGTCAGGAAGTCCTTAAAACTCTGCAGATCAAAACAACTCAAGATTTTCATATTGACCTTGAGGTGATGATCAAATATGGTGACTTGCAAACTGCAGATATGTGGAAGCCAGCCATGAAACAATGGATCTGTTAGAAATTTTTGTTACGTCAAAGATCCATTTATATCCTATATTCAGCCTATTTTCAACCTGAAAAGTAGAAAAAACACTGTCACCTTTGATGATTCTGTTTCTATAAACATACTCATCTGTGTTATTTTAAACGCGATTGCTTCTTCATGGAGTTTCTCATATTATGACCTGTTCAACACAAATTGGTAAATATTTTTACCTCACTCATTTATTTGAAAAAACACTTTTACTTAGCAGACAACAGACATATTCCGCATTGCTGATACATCCTATTGTTAGGTTTAAGCAGCAGCAGAAATTGACTGTTTAATAACATTCCTTGTTTTATGTACTTCATTCAGTTTCTAATCTAAGGTAGTTCTTTACCTTTCCTGTCTTGATTTATTTTATTAATCGTTAGCTATACTTCAGAGACATGGAAACGAGCAATGTGTCAATGAGTTAGTCAGCACTAGTATTCGTGTAATGTTTGCATTTCTGGAAAACAAGAATTACATGCCCAAGAAAAAAATGCTGGAAGGACTAGGACTTGCATGATTTAATGTGCTTTAACAAGCGCCACCACTCCCTCATCTGGAGCAGCAATATAACCAAACAGAAGGGTTAGTGATGTACAGTTGTTCCACCACCTACTGAAACTTGTAACTAAGAGCACTAAATTGTGCCTGGCAGGTTTGTCTTTTAGGAATGAGAGCTGCAAATCCTGGTACTCAGTAACTTCCTTAAGCCAATGGTAGACACAGTAAGGAAAAAACGTTGCATTGCAAACGCGTTGCTTTCTTGAAGACACAGGCCTTTGCTGATTATGGGAAGGACTTCTTTTCCAATTGGGTTTCATAATCCTCACTCTTCTTCTGCAGCTGGAGCCCCAAAGGCTTGCAGAATCAGAGAATGGTTCAGGTGGGAAGGGGCCTCCAGAGGTCACCTGGTCCAACCTGCTGCTCATGATGA